>NC_064641.1:415577226-415582226 GCF_023864345.2 Schistocerca serialis cubense | reverse complement strand
TAACCTACGTTGTGCCTTAACCTAACCTACGTTGTGCCTTAACCTAACCTACGTTGTGCCTTAACCTAACCTACGTTGTGCCTTAACCTAACCTACGTTGTGCCTTAACCTAACCTACGTTGTGCCTTAACCTAACCTACGTTGTGCCTTAACCTAACCTACGTTGTGCCTTAACCTAACCTACGTTGTGCCTTAACCTAACCTACGTTGTGCCTTAACCTAACCTACGTTGTGCCTTAACCTAACCTACGTTGTGCCTTAACCTAACCTACGTTGTGCCTTAACCTAACCTAATTTGTGCCTTAACCTAACCTAATTTGTGCCTTAACCTAACCTAATTTGTGCCTTAACCTAACCTAATTTGTGCCTTAACCTAACCTAATTTGTGCCTTAACCTAACCTAATTTGTGCCTTAACCTAACCTAATTTGTGCCTTAACCTAACCTAATTTGTGCCTTAACCTAACCTACGTTGTGCCTTAACCTAACCTACGTTGTGCCTTAACCTAACCTACGTTGTGCCTTAACCTAACCTACGTTGTGCCTTAACCTAACCTACGTTGTGCCTTAACCTAACCTACGTTGTGCCTTAACCTAACCTACGTTGTGCCTTAACCTAACCTACGTTGTGCCTTAACCTAACCTACGTTGTGCCTTAACCTAACCTACGTTGTGCCTTAACCTAACCTACGTTGTGCCTTAACCTAACCTACGTTGTGCCTTAACCTAACCTACGTTGTGCCTTAACCTAACCTACGTTGTGCCTTAACCTAACCTACGTTGTGCCTTAACCTAACCTACGTTGTGCCTTAACCTAACCTACGTTGTGCCTTAACCTAACCTACGTTGTGCCTTAACCTAACCTAATTTGTGCCTTAACCTAACCTAATTTGTGCCTTAACCTAACCTAATTTGTGCCTTAACCTAACCTAATTTGTGCCTTAACCTAACCTAATTTGTGCCTTAACCTAACCTAATTTGTGCCTTAACCTAACCTAATTTGTGCCTTAACCTAACCTAATTTGTGCCTTAACCTAACCTACGTTGTGCCTTAACCTAACCTACGTTGTGCCTTAACCTAACCTACGTTGTGCCTTAACCTAACCTACGTTGTGCCTTAACCTAACCTACGTTGTGCCTTAACCTAACCTACGTTGTGCCTTAACCTAACCTACGTTGTGCCTTAACCTAACCTACGTTGTGCCTTAACCTAACCTACGTTGTGCCTTAACCTAACCTACGTTGTGCCTTAACCTAACCTAATTTGTGCCTTAACCTAACCTAATTTGTGCCTTAACCTAACCTAATTTGTGCCTTAACCTAACCTAATTTGTGCCTTAACCTAACCTAATTTGTGCCTTAACCTAACCTACGTTGTGCCTTAACCTAACCTACGTTGTGCCTTAACCTAACCTACGTTGTGCCTTAACCTAACCTACGTTGTGCCTTAACCTAACCTACGTTGTGCCTTAACCTAACCTACGTTGTGCCTTAACCTAACCTAGTTTGTGCCTTAACCTAACCTAATTTGTGCCTTAACGTAACCCATGTTGTGCCGTAACGTAACCCATGTTGTGCCGTAACGTAACCCATGTTGTGCCGTAACGTAACCCATGTTGTGCCGTAACGTAACCCATGTTGTGCCGTAACGTAACCCATGTTGTGCCGTAACGTAACCCATGTTGTGCCGTAACGTAACCCATGTTGTGCCGTAACGTAACCCATGTTGTGCCGTAACGTAACCTATAATATGCCTTAACCTAACCTATAATATGCCTTAACCTGACCTATAATATGCCTTAACCTAACCTATAATATGCCTTAACCTAACCTATAATATGCCTTAACCTAACCTATAATATGCCTTAACCTAACCTATAATATGCCTTAACCTAACCTATAATATGCCTTAACCTAACCTATAATATGCCTTAACCTAACCTATAATATGCCTTAACCTAACCTATAATATGCCTTAACCTAACCTATAATATGCCTTAACCTAACCTATAATATGCCTTAACCTAACCTATAATATGCCTTAACTTAACCTAAAGTGCGCCGTAACCAAAACTATATTGCGCCTTAACCTGACGCACGTTGTCGCTGAACCTGCTCTGTAATTGTTATGCAACTCGTTAAATTAGTGTAGTGTTGCCTAACCGCAACCCTCGCAATATAGTTCGCTACTCGCACTGCCCGGTCCCCTGTGTATCGCGTCATGTTAAACACCTTGCAGGTGTTGCTGACTTTCCACATGCTCCTGCTATACACTGTAATGTGGATAGCAGCAGGACGTACATGCCCCCCCCCCTTCCCCCCTGCCTTCGCAAGCTGGTCGGTGAGAAGTTTGCATGTTCAACGCCCTTCGCATGCCGACGTACTCAGCCTACGTTGTGGTACGGCCTGTCACCTGTCCGCCGATGTACGCAAAACCCACAAACTGTACTGCACATTGGTCCGTATGTACTGAATGATACATCGTGGCACATGTGGCCGTATGACGACTGCGCCTAGCAACGGCGGACCATACAGTCCAAATATTGTGCACGCAGCTACGTGTCGTCTCCCTATAAGAGCTGGATTGCAGTGTGGTACGCCATACAGACGTGTGGGAGGAACGGACGCCCTGGATGGCGATCAGCATGAGCAGTCTGTTGATGTAGTGGAGCGTGTATTCGGACGTAGTCGTCTCTTCTCACACACCGTGATAGCATGTTGCACCGTGTTCCACATCTGCGACATGCTGCAGAGGCCGGCTGACAGTCGTTCGCGCAATGGACACCGCATACGTACGGGGTCGACCTTCCACGTGTTCTCTAGGCGTGCACATGTTGTTGCGTCTATGTGGGCAGACGTAGTGTGTTGTGACACCTGACACAGGCATGCAATACTCGTTGCAAATGGCGATGGACGTGTACGTTTGCTGGTGACGTTACGCAAATGAACAACTGGTAACCCGTTGTGGTGCGGTTGTTCTCGCTAGAGGTGAATCAGTGTTGGCGACGATCGGTCGAGCTATTAACCGGTTGTTTCAGGGATACCCACCATGCCCACGAACGTGAAAGGGGGATCTGGGTGTGAGGCGATACGCGGCGGTGGCTGGGTGGGACCGTCCCCGGCCGGTGAGGGGGGGCCGCCCGGCGTGCTGGCAGCGCGGTGCGTGGGCGCACGCGCTACAGCCGGCTGGTGGGGGCGGCCAGTGGCAGGCGCGCCGGCCGACGGACGCGGCAGGCGGCGCAGCTGCGCGCCGGCGCCCCCTGCTCGCGGCGCCTTGCGGCCAAAGTAGGTCCTCGCGGGCCCGGTGCGAAGCGCGGTGGCCATCTGCAGTGTGCTGGTCCGATTGAGGACTTTGTGCGCTGAGGATGCGCCGCCGCCCGGCGCTCGGCGCCGCGACGCCGTCTGCTGCTCGGTCGCCCCAGCGGTTCTCGCAGGTGGTTTGTATCGCAGCTGTGCGGACGTGTTGGCGCGTGCGCTGTGCTGGGAGAGTTCGCTTCGGCACCCAAGTGGGGCTTTTGTCCTTCTGTGGCGCCGGCGTTGGAGCTGCCGGTCACCGTAGGTGGCGCGTGTTGTCTCCCGCCGGCAATGCCACGACAGCACGCTCCCGGGCCTCTGTCGGCAGCGGCAAGCTCAGTTGGGAGCACGGGTGGTCGCACCTAAAGCGTCTACTCGCCTAACTCCGGGCGATTGCGCCTCTCTCGAACCCGACCAAGTACTTAGGACGGCGCTGCGCGCCGCCGGGACCTGAGAGGGTTTCGAGGTGTGTTGTGCAGGGGAGCTCAGCCTCCTCCTGTTTGCAGAATAATTGAGCGGACGCTTGCGTGTTCGCGCGGGTCCCCGGGACACACTCCCGGGCGGCCGGCTGCTCAGCTCTAGTTGACGCAGCTCCCTGGTTGATCCTGCCAGTAGTCATATGCTTGTCTCAAAGATTAAGCCATGCATGTCTCAGTACAAGCCGCATTAAGGTGAAACCGCGAATGGCTCATTAAATCAGTTATGGTTCCTTAGATCGTACCCACGTTACTTGGATAACTGTGGTAATTCTAGAGCTAATACATGCAAACAGAGTCCCGACCAGAGATGGAAGGGACGCTTTTATTAGATCAAAACCAATCGGTCGGCTCGTCCGGTCCGTTTGCCTTGGTGACTCTGAATAACTTTGGGCTGATCGCACGGTCCTCGTACCGGCGACGCATCTTTCAAATGTCTGCCTTATCAACTGTCGATGGTAGGTTCTGCGCCTACCATGGTTGTAACGGGTAACGGGGAATCAGGGTTCGATTCCGGAGAGGGAGCCTGAGAAACGGCTACCACATCCAAGGAAGGCAGCAGGCGCGCAAATTACCCACTCCCGGCACGGGGAGGTAGTGACGAAAAATAACGATACGGGACTCATCCGAGGCCCCGTAATCGGAATGAGTACACTTTAAATCCTTTAACGAGTATCTATTGGAGGGCAAGTCTGGTGCCAGCAGCCGCGGTAATTCCAGCTCCAATAGCGTATATTAAAGTTGTTGCGGTTAAAAAGCTCGTAGTTGGATTTGTGTCCCACGCTGTTGGTTCACCGCCCGTCGGTGTTTAACTGGCATGTATCGTGGGACGTCCTGCCGGTGGGGCGAGCCGAAGGCGTGCGACCGCCTCGTGCGTGCTCGTGCGTCCCGAGGCGGACCCCGTTGAAATCCTACCAGGGTGCTCTTTATTGAGTGTCTCGGTGGGCCGGCACGTTTACTTTGAACAAATTAGAGTGCTTAAAGCAGGCAAGCCCGCCTGAATACTGTGTGCATGGAATAATGGAATAGGACCTCGGTTCTATTTTGTTGGTTTTCGGAACCCGAGGTAATGATTAATAGGGACAGGCGGGGGCATTCGTATTGCGACGTTAGAGGTGAAATTCTTGGATCGTCGCAAGACGAACAGAAGCGAAAGCATTTGCCAAGTATGTTTTCATTAATCAAGAACGAAAGTTAGAGGTTCGAAGGCGATCAGATACCGCCCTAGTTC
>NC_064641.1:415564726-415569726 GCF_023864345.2 Schistocerca serialis cubense | reverse complement strand
TCTCTTATCACACACTACTCTCTTATCACACACTACTCTCTGCCTGTAACAGGCACACACACAATATCTAACCACCAGCATGGAAGAACATCCAGTGCATCCTCTCCGCCACATGACACAATCCACACTATCATTACCAGACCGGGAGGTCCACCCAGAAAACACAATATCCCACCCTTCCGACATCCGCACATTGCTCAGCTAAGCCACGAACACCCACACATGTCCTACACAGGGGTGCACCCAACCTCACAATACTGCCTCCTGTCACAGCACACATTAAATGGCAGGAATGAAAGACACAGATCTGCCACAACCATGGAATTGGAGCGCCGCCTGTCATGAGCCAAAAGTGCATCCTGACGTGACAAATCAGATAATACCGCAGGCATCCAATTACGATAATCACTATCAACGAACCTGCCGCCGCCCCCCCCCCCCAATACACCTTTCCCTACAACAATGTGTATCTGAACCTACGCCATATTGTACCTTAACCTAACCTATATCGTACCTTAACCTAACCTAAATTGTACCTTAACCTAACCTATATCGTACCTTAACCTAACCTATATCGTACCTTAACCTAACCTATATTGTACCTTAACCTAACCTATATTGTACCTTAACCTAACCTACGTTGTGCCTTAACCTAACCTACGTTGTGCCTTAACCTAACCTACGTTGTGCCTTAACCTAACCTACGTTGTGCCTTAACCTAACCTACGTTGTGCCTTAACCTAACCTACGTTGTGCCTTAACCTAACCTACGTTGTGCCTTAACCTAACCTACGTTGTGCCTTAACCTAACCTACGTTGTGCCTTAACCTAACCTACGTTGTGCCTTAACCTAACCTACGTTGTGCCTTAACCTAACCTACGTTGTGCCTTAACCTAACCTACGTTGTGCCTTAACCTAACCTACGTTGTGCCTTAACCTAACCTACGTTGTGCCTTAACCTAACCTACGTTGTGCCTTAACCTAACCTACGTTGTGCCTTAACCTAACCTACGTTGTGCCTTAACCTAACCTACGTTGTGCCTTAACCTAACCTACGTTGTGCCTTAACCTAACCTACGTTGTGCCTTAACCTAACCTACGTTGTGCCTTAACCTAACCTACGTTGTGCCTTAACCTAACCTAATTTGTGCCTTAACCTAACCTAATTTGTGCCTTAACCTAACCTAATTTGTGCCTTAACCTAACCTAATTTGTGCCTTAACCTAACCTAATTTGTGCCTTAACCTAACCTAATTTGTGCCTTAACCTAACCTACGTTGTGCCTTAACCTAACCTACGTTGTGCCTTAACCTAACCTACGTTGTGCCTTAACCTAACCTACGTTGTGCCTTAACCTAACCTACGTTGTGCCTTAACCTAACCTACGTTGTGCCTTAACCTAACCTACGTTGTGCCTTAACCTAACCTACGTTGTGCCTTAACCTAACCTACGTTGTGCCTTAACCTAACCTACGTTGTGCCTTAACCTAACCTACGTTGTGCCTTAACCTAACCTACGTTGTGCCTTAACCTAACCTACGTTGTGCCTTAACCTAACCTAATTTGTGCCTTAACCTAACCTAATTTGTGCCTTAACCTAACCTAATTTGTGCCTTAACCTAACCTAATTTGTGCCTTAACCTAACCTAATTTGTGCCTTAACCTAACCTAATTTGTGCCTTAACCTAACCTAATTTGTGCCTTAACCTAACCTACGTTGTGCCTTAACCTAACCTACGTTGTGCCTTAACCTAACCTACGTTGTGCCTTAACCTAACCTACGTTGTGCCTTAACCTAACCTACGTTGTGCCTTAACCTAACCTACGTTGTGCCTTAACCTAACCTACGTTGTGCCTTAACCTAACCTACGTTGTGCCTTAACCTAACCTACGTTGTGCCTTAACCTAACCTACGTTGTGCCTTAACCTAACCTACGTTGTGCCTTAACCTAACCTACGTTGTGCCTTAACCTAACCTACGTTGTGCCTTAACCTAACCTACGTTGTGCCTTAACCTAACCTACGTTGTGCCTTAACCTAACCTACGTTGTGCCTTAACCTAACCTACGTTGTGCCTTAACCTAACCTACGTTGTGCCTTAACCTAACCTACGTTGTGCCTTAACCTAACCTAATTTGTGCCTTAACCTAACCTAATTTGTGCCTTAACCTAACCTAATTTGTGCCTTAACCTAACCTAATTTGTGCCTTAACCTAACCTAATTTGTGCCTTAACCTAACCTAATTTGTGCCTTAACCTAACCTAATTTGTGCCTTAACCTAACCTAATTTGTGCCTTAACCTAACCTAATTTGTGCCTTAACCTAACCTACGTTGTGCCTTAACCTAACCTACGTTGTGCCTTAACCTAACCTACGTTGTGCCTTAACCTAACCTACGTTGTGCCTTAACCTAACCTACGTTGTGCCTTAACCTAACCTACGTTGTGCCTTAACCTAACCTACGTTGTGCCTTAACCTAACCTACGTTGTGCCTTAACCTAACCTACGTTGTGCCTTAACCTAACCTACGTTGTGCCTTAACCTAACCTAATTTGTGCCTTAACCTAACCTAATTTGTGCCTTAACCTAACCTAATTTGTGCCTTAACCTAACCTAATTTGTGCCTTAACCTAACCTAATTTGTGCCTTAACCTAACCTACGTTGTGCCTTAACCTAACCTACGTTGTGCCTTAACCTAACCTACGTTGTGCCTTAACCTAACCTACGTTGTGCCTTAACCTAACCTACGTTGTGCCTTAACCTAACCTAGTTTGTGCCTTAACCTAACCTAATTTGTGCCTTAACGTAACCCATGTTGTGCCGTAACGTAACCCATGTTGTGCCGTAACGTAACCCATGTTGTGCCGTAACGTAACCCATGTTGTGCCGTAACGTAACCCATGTTGTGCCGTAACGTAACCCATGTTGTGCCGTAACGTAACCCATGTTGTGCCGTAACGTAACCCATGTTGTGCCGTAACGTAACCCATGTTGTGCCGTAACGTAACCCATGTTGTGCCGTAACGTAACCCATGTTGTGCCGTAACGTAACCTATAATATGCCTTAACCTAACCTATAATATGCCTTAACCTAACCTATAATATGCCTTAACCTAACCTATAATATGCCTTAACCTAACCTATAATATGCCTTAACCTAACCTATAATATGCCTTAACCTAACCTATAATATGCCTTAACCTAACCTATAATATGCCTTAACCTAACCTATAATATGCCTTAACCTAACCTATAATATGCCTTAACCTAACCTATAATATGCCTTAACCTAACCTAAAGTGCGCCGTAACCAAAACTATATTGCGCCTTAACCTGACGCACGTTGTCGCTGAACCTGCTCTGTAATTGTTATGCAACTCGTTAAATTAGTGTAGTGTTGCCTAACCGCAACCCTCGCAATATAGTTCGCTACTCGCACTGCCCGGTCCCCTGTGTATCGCGTCATGTTAAACACCTTGCAGGTGTTGCTGACTTTCCACATGCTCCTGCTATACACTGTAATGTGGATAGCAGCAGGACGTACATGCCCCCCCCCCTTCCCCCCTGCCTTCGCAAGCTGGTCGGTGAGAAGTTTGCATGTTCAACGCCCTTCGCATGCCGACGTACTCAGCCTACGTTGTGGTACGGCCTGTCACCTGTCCGCCGATGTACGCAAAACCCACAAACTGTACTGCACATTGGTCCGTATGTACTGAATGATACATCGTGGCACATGTGGCCGTATGACGACTGCGCCTAGCAACGGCGGACCATACAGTCCAAATATTGTGCACGCAGCTACGTGTCGTCTCCCTATAAGAGCTGGATTGCAGTGTGGTACGCCATACAGACGTGTGGGAGGAACGGACGCCCTGGATGGCGATCAGCATGAGCAGTCTGTTGATGTAGTGGAGCGTGTATTCGGACGTAGTCGTCTCTTCTCACACACCGTGATAGCATGTTGCACCGTGTTCCACATCTGCGACATGCTGCAGAGGCCGGCTGACAGTCGTTCGCGCAATGGACACCGCATACGTACGGGGTCGACCTTCCACGTGTTCTCTAGGCGTGCACATGTTGTTGCGTCTATGTGGGCAGACGTAGTGTGTTGTGACACCTGACACAGGCATGCAATACTCGTTGCAAATGGCGATGGACGTGTACGTTTGCTGGTGACGTTACGCAAATGAACAACTGGTAACCCGTTGTGGTGCGGTTGTTCTCGCTAGAGGTGAATCAGTGTTGGCGACGATCGGTCGAGCTATTAACCGGTTGTTTCAGGGATACCCACCATGCCCACGAACGTGAAAGGGGATCTGGGTGTGAGGCGATACGCGGCGGTGGCTGGGTGGGACCGTCCCCGGCCGGTGAGGGGGGGCCGCCCGGCGTGCTGGCAGCGCGGTGCGTGGGCGCACGCGCTACAGCCGGCTGGTGGGGGCGGCCAGTGGCAGGCGCGCCGGCCGACGGACGCGGCAGGCGGCGCAGCTGCGCGCCGGCGCCCCCTGCTCGCGGCGCCTTGCGGCCAAAGTAGGTCCTCGCGGGCCCGGTGCGAAGCGCGGTGGCCATCTGCAGTGTGCTGGTCCGATTGAGGACTTTGTGCGCTGAGGATGCGCCGCCGCCCGGCGCTCGGCGCCGCGATGCCGTCTGCTGCTCGGTCGCCCCAGCGGTTCTCGCAGGTGGTTTGTATCGCAGCTGTGCAGACGTGTTGGCGCGTGCGCTGTGCTGGGAGAGTTCGCTTCGGCACCCAAGTGGGGCTTTTGTCCTTCTGTGGCGCCGGCGTTGGAGCTGCCGGTCACCGTAGGTGGCGCGTGTTGTCTCCCGCCGGCAATGCCACGACAGCACGCTCCCGGGCCTCTGTCGGCAGCGGCAAGCTCAGTTGGGAGCACGGGTGGTCGCACCTAAAGCGTCTACTCGCCTAACTCCGGGCGATTGCGCCTCTCTCGAACCCGACCAAGTACTTAGGACGGCGCTGCGCGCCGCCGGGACCTGAGAGGGTT
>NC_064641.1:415542226-415554726 GCF_023864345.2 Schistocerca serialis cubense | reverse complement strand
CACTGCCACATTCGCCTGCACCGTCGCAGTCACTCTCTCCGGCGCCGACTGCTGCGTCCGTGCCGGGACCTGTCCCTTCCCGCCACCTCCCCATCGTTCCCGTCCCTCATGTCACCACCCGCCCATCTGCCGCTGTCAAACGCCCTAGTGGCGCCTCCACTTCCTCTGCTCCTAAAAAGGCTCCACCCCGCCCCCCATCCCCACCCCATAATGCCATGGACGTCTCCCCACCAGGCCCCGCTCCCTCCTCCTCCTCCTCCCCACCCGGTCTCTACAAATATCTCCTGTCCCATCCCGATCCTTCCTTCCTCGAGGCCCGGAATCTCTCCCTCCTCCTCCGCCAACATTTCCCTGGCGCCCCCATATCTCTCCATACTCCCAGACGGGATTCTGTTCTTATCTCCTCCCCCAGCCCCACCCTCCATACTGACATCCTCTCCCGCCTCCCCATCACCCGTTTTGGTCCTCACGCCACCCTCACCCCTGCTCCCTCCCCATCTCCTACCCGCCAACCCCAACCCCCGCGTCGCCCGCCGACCCTCACCGCCGTGATCACTCGGCTTAGCCCGTCGATCACGGAGGAGGAGGTGCTGGCGGAGCTGAAGGCCCATCCCACCCTGGAGGTGCGGGCAGTCCGCCGCATTTTCAACGCGACCGGCCCCACCCGCCTTATGCGGGTTTTCTCTGAGGACGCCCCCTCCATTGACCGTCTCCTGAAGGAGGGTGCCCTCCTCTTCAATCAGCGGTTCAAAGTCGACCCCTCCCGCTACCCCCCTCAATCCCTGCGCTGCCAGAGATGTCTGCGCTACAATGCACATCCAACAGCCGAGTGCCGCGAGGCCCCCACCTGCCCGCATTGTCGGCAAGCGCACTTCCTCCGGCGGTGCCCCAACCTCCAATCCCCTCCCTCCTGTAATACCTGCAGCCTCCCCCACCCCACCTACTCCCAAAAATGTAAAGCCCGACCTCCTCCTACCACTCCTGAACTCACCGTCCCTGTCCGTCCCCTGGACGCCCCCACCCCTGCTGGCAATTCCCTTCGTCCCCCCCCCACTGCTGAGGACATCATCAGGTTCCTCACCATTGTCCTCCAAAACGTCCATCCCTTTCAGCGCCCCCACACCTTACAACAGATCTCCCTCGCCGCCCGTTCCATATTCCACCTTAAAATGTACGCCACCTTTTCCAATAACCAGGCCCATTTCACCTTCTCCCGCCTTGACACCCTCGTCTAAGTCCTTCCAATGGCGCGACAGCATCGTATCCTTTTCAACAATATCCGCTCCCTTCCCGCGAACAAGAACCTCTTCCTGCACACCCTTGCTACCCACCGTGTGGATGCCTTCCTCCTTAATGAAACCTTCCTCCAACCCCACCACTCCATCCACACCTCCCCCTATCTCCTCCACCGCTCCGATAATCCCCTCCCAGTTGCGCGTGGCGGAGTTGCCATTGGCCACCACCGCCAGATCCCCGTTCGGCTCCAGCCTCTCCTTCCCGACCCCACCGAACACCTGATCCTTAGTCTCTTCTTCCCCGGCCTTACCATTACCTGTGCCACCATCTATGTCCGCCCCAACGCCCCTCTTCCTTTCGACTTCCTCTCCCACATCGACCGTACCTTCTCCTCCTATGTGATCGCCGCCGACCTCAACATCCATAGTCGCTCCGCTGCCCAGTTACGGCGGTGGCATCGGTTCCTCTCCTCCCTTCAAGGCGACCTCATCCCCATCCCCCAGCACACCCGTCCCGAATCCAACTCCACTCCCGATGTTATCCTCTCCTCCCCCAACCTCCTTGGTCGCATTACGGTGGATGTCCTGGAGCCTATTGGTAGCGACCATCTCCCTGTCCTCCTCACCGTGTCAGACGGCCGTCGCCCCCGCCCCGACCCTCGTCATGACCCTCCCCCTAAGTACATCCATGACTATTCCCGTGCCAACTGGAATGCCTACCGGGATACCCTCTCCACTCAGGTCGATAGCCACCCTCTCGCCTACCGCCGTCCCGATGATGTCACCCATGCCGCCTCCTTTCTCCAGCAGACCTTGTCTGAGGCCGTGGAGGCCCACGTCCCTACTGTTGCCGTCCACCCCCACCGTCCTACCTTACCACCACAGGCCGTCCTCCTCCTCCGTGAATCCCGTCGTCTCTACCGTGCCTTCCTCCGCACGCGTGACCCGGACACCCTACGACGCCACCGGCAACTACAGCGACACATTCGAAATTTGCTCGCGGCCAAGAAACGCCGGGACTGGCGACAGACATGCACCCGTTTAAATGCTACCCTCCCTATAAACTCGTCCAAGTTCTGGACCGCCTTCCGTCGCCTTACCGGAACTAAACCCTCCCCCTACTATCCTCTTCTCCACGATGATCACCCCTTCCCTGACGCCCTTAGTAAGGCCAATCACTTTGCCTCCTACCTGTCCGATGTGTTTTCCATCCCTGATGATCCCCAGTTCGATTACTCCCTCTTCCCAGATATCCGCGATCGAACTGACACCTTTGTCCCTCCCCTCGCTCCTGGTTTCCAGTACTTGGACAACATTCCACACACGGACCTTAATGCCCCCATCACCACACAGGATCTCATCGATACACTCCGCACCAAACGCAACACCGCTCCTGGTCACGATCGTGTTACCTACCGTCACCTTCGTGAAGCTCCTGTCTCTTTTCTCTCCACCCTGGCCAGGCTCTACAATGTAGTCCTGTCCACCGGTTACTACCCCGACCTGTGGAAAACCTCCCGTATCCTCATGTTCCTCAAACCTGGCAAACCGCCGTCCGCCGTCTCCTCCTACCGTCCCATCAGCCTTACCTCGGTCTTCAGCAAGGTCCTGGAATCTATCCTCACCCGCCGCATCCACCAGCATCTCCGCCAGCACCGTCTCCTCCCCGTTACCCAGTGTGGCTTTCGGCCGTCCTTCTCTTCCGACGATCTTCTCCTTCACCTCACTCATCTCCTTTCCGAACAGCTCAATTCCCGTCGCTCCGCCATCTTCCTCTCTCTTGACCTCGAACGCGCCTATGACCGCGTATGGCATTCCGGTCTCCTCTTCAAGCTCCAAACCTTCGCCCTTCCCATTAACTACGTTCGTCTGATCGGTTCCTTTCTCTCCCGCCGTCCTTCCTATGTCACCATCCATAACACCGATTCCTACACCTTTTTCCCCTCCGCCGGTGTGCCCCAAGGCTCCGTCCTCTCCCCCCTTCTGTACTTGTTGTACACGGCGGACATGCCGCCGCCGTCACCCCCCGTCCACCTTCTCCAGTTTGCCGATGACACCGCCTTCCTTGCCCTTGCCCCCACCCTGCGACGCTCCCAACACCTTCTCCAATCCCATCTTGACCGGTTCACCGCTTGGTGCAACCAGTGGTTGCTCAAGGTCAATCCTTCCAAAACCCAGGCGATCATTGTAGGCAAAACCACTCCCTCCTTCCGCCTCCTTGATTTCTATCTCACCGTTTATGGCCGTCCCATCGCTCTCACCCCCACCCTTAAGTACCTTGGCGTCACCCTCGACCGTCGCCTCTCCTGGACTCCCCATCTCCAGACAATCCAAGCCAAGGCACGTTCCCGACTCCGTCTCCTCAAGCTCCTTTCCGGCCGAACGTGGGGTCTGGACCCCTCCACCATCCTCCACACCTATAAGTCCCTCATCCGCCCTATCCTCTGTTACGCCCATCCCGCCTGGATCTCCGCCCCCCCTTCCTTTTATAAATCCCTCCAAATCCTTGAACGCCATGCTCTCCGCCTTGCCTATCGCATCCGTCTCCCTTCCCCCACGCGGATCCTGTATGACCTTATCCCCTTCCCCCACCTCCTCCTCTTCCTCGAAAGGCTACGCATCCTATACACCTCCCATAAACTCGATCCTCCTCACCCGCTCGTCTCCCCGATCCTCTCCCACCCCCGCCCGCTGCCGCGCCTGTACTCCCATGTCCCACCCGGTCTCCATCTCTCCACCCTCCTTACCCTCTCCCAAGGTGGTTTCCGCCAGCTCCCTCTCCCTGATGATGTCCTCGTCCCCTCCATCTACCCCTCCTATCAACTTTGACCCTGCCCCCCGTCCCTCCTGGTGTCCTTTCCCTGCGGCACCCTCCCTCCTTTCTCTTCCCTTCCCTTCTCTCTCCTTTTCCCCCATCCCCTCCCTCCACCCCTCTTCTTCCGGGCTTCCCCTCCCCCTTCCTCCCTCCCCCCTCTTTCCCCTGCCCGTGGCGTCCCTGCTCACCCCTCTCGCTTTCCCTCTCCCCCTCCTCCTCCTCCTCCTCCTCCTCCTCCTCCTCCTCCTCCTCTCTTGGCAGGTCCCCGGACTCGCACACGCATCGTGAACTTTCGCGCGCCGGAGATCATCGCCCTCGGATTAGTGTCTGTGCCGTCGTGTCTGTGCCTCAGTGTTTTTCGCCGTCCACGCTCCTTCGTTCACGTGTGTCATCTACCTCGTCAGTGCTTGTGCCCAGTGCCGACGGTTTTTCTTGTTTGTTTCGTCAAGTGTGAACGGCTTCATGTTTTTTAACTATTGTATCTCCTGTTTTTTAACCGCCATTCTGTTACTTGTCTGTCTCCCTTTCTTTTTTCTTGTACTGCCTATGGCTGAAGAGCGGAGTACACTGTTCCGCTGCCAGCCCACCTTGTATGGGGTGTCCAAATTACAATAAAGAAAAAAAAAAAAAAAAAAAAGAGATATTTCCAATATGCGACATTCCCGCTGTCCCTATTCATGAGCTGCGAGCTGTACCACGTACAAGCTACAGACGCGATCGCATTGCTCACTGTACGGATTCTCATGCTGAGCCATCAGCTAGGAAGCGCCCCATCCATGTCGGCACCCGTGGGCGTTGCACTCGCAGTCGCAAAAAACGCTGGGCACATATATGTCTCGGAAGAGTAACGACAGTCCGAGTCTCCTGCGTGGGAAGAGTCTTTCTAGGCCCTGACCCACGGGAAGGGTGTAGCTTCCCCCATCCCGGACATTTGACGTCGTCACACTACCGGTATTGACTAATAGACTGATTGCTGATAATCATTAGCCATACACTGGGGGAAACGGCCGACAGGGGCGGCAACATAGTGGAGCCGCAGTGTCACTAATGTACAGAGATAGAACAGTTTCGACTGGAACCAGAGTAACCGTATACACGGCACTGATGAGTAATAGATGCAGAGCCATCAGAATACAATGTATACAACCGTCCCTATACATGCTGAAAGACTCTGCACACAATGAGAACCACACATCAGCCAGACACTCTTATCACACACTACTCTCTTATCACACACTACTCTCTTATCACACACTACTCTCTGCCTGTAACAGGCACACACACAATATCTAACCACCAGCATGGAAGAACATCCAGTGCATCCTCTCCGCCACATGACACAATCCACACTATCATTACCAGACCGGGAGGTCCACCCAGAAAACACAATATCCCACCCTTCCGACATCCGCACATTGCTCAGCTAAGCCACGAACACCCACACATGTCCTACACAGGGGTGCACCCAACATCACAATACTGCCTCCTGTCACAGCACACATTCAATGGCAGGAATGAAAGACACAGATCTGCCACAACCATGGAATTGGAGCGCCGCCTGTCATGAGCCAAAAGTGCATCCTGACGTGACAAATCAGATAATACCGCAGGCATCCAATTACGATAATCACTATCAACGAACCTGCCGCCGCCCCCCCCCCCAATACACCTTTCCCTACAACAATGTGTATCTGAACCTACGCCATATTGTACCTTAACCTAACCTATATCGTACCTTAACCTAACCTAAATTGTACCTTAACCTAACCTATATCGTACCTTAACCTAACCTATATCGTACCTTAACCTAACCTATATTGTACCTTAACCTAACCTATATTGTACCTTAACCTAACCTACGTTGTGCCTTAACCTAACCTACGTTGTGCTTAACCTAACCTACGTTGTGCCTTAACCTAACCTACGTTGTGCCTTAACCTAACCTACGTTGTGCCTTAACCTAACCTACGTTGTGCCTTAACCTAACCTACGTTGTGCCTTAACCTAACCTACGTTGTGCCTTAACCTAACCTACGTTGTGCCTTAACCTAACCTACGTTGTGCCTTAACCTAACCTACGTTGTGCCTTAACCTAACCTACGTTGTGCCTTAACCTAACCTACATTGTGCCTTAACCTAACCTACGTTGTGCCTTAACCTAACCTACGTTGTGCCTTAACCTAACCTACGTTGTGCCTTAACCTAACCTACGTTGTGCCTTAACCTAACCTACGTTGTGCCTTAACCTAACCTACGTTGTGCCTTAACCTAACCTACGTTGTGCCTTAACCTAACCTACGTTGTGCCTTAACCTAACCTACGTTGTGCCTTAACCTAACCTACGTTGTGCCTTAACCTAACCTACGTTGTGCCTTAACCTAACCTACGTTGTGCCTTAACCTAACCTACGTTGTGCCTTAACCTAACCTACGTTGTGCCTTAACCTAACCTAATTTGTGCCTTAACCTAACCTAATTTGTGCCTTAACCTAACCTAATTTGTGCCTTAACCTAACCTAATTTGTGCCTTAACCTAACCTAATTTGTGCCTTAACCTAACCTAATTTGTGCCTTAACCTAACCTAATTTGTGCCTTAACCTAACCTAATTTGTGCCTTAACCTAACCTACGTTGTGCCTTAACCTAACCTACGTTGTGCCTTAACCTAACCTACGTTGTGCCTTAACCTAACCTACGTTGTGCCTTAACCTAACCTACGTTGTGCCTTAACCTAACCTACGTTGTGCCTTAACCTAACCTACGTTGTGCCTTAACCTAACCTACGTTGTGCCTTAACCTAACCTACGTTGTGCCTTAACCTAACCTACGTTGTGCCTCAACCTAACCTACGTTGTGCCTTAACCTAACCTACGTTGTGCCTTAACCTAACCTACGTTGTGCCTTAACCTAACCTACGTTGTGCCTTAACCTAACCTACGTTGTGCCTTAACCTAACCTACGTTGTGCCTTAACCTAACCTACGTTGTGCCTTAACCTAACCTACGTTGTGCCTTAACCTAACCTACGTTGTGCCTTAACCTAACCTACGTTGTGCCTTAACCTAACCTAATTTGTGCCTTAACCTAACCTAATTTGTGCCTTAACCTAACCTAATTTGTGCCTTAACCTAACCTAATTTGTGCCTTAACCTAACCTAATTTGTGCCTTAACCTAACCTAATTTGTGCCTTAACCTAACCTAATTTGTGCCTTAACCTAACCTACGTTGTGCCTTAACCTAACCTACGTTGTGCCTTAACCTAACCTACGTTGTGCCTTAACCTAACCTACGTTGTGCCTTAACCTAACCTACGTTGTGCCTTAACCTAACCTAATTTGTGCCTTAACCTAACCTAATTTGTGGCTTAACCTAACCTAATTTGTGCCTTAACCTAACCTAATTTGTGCCTTAACCTAACCTAATTTGTGCCTTAACCTAACCTAATTTGTGCCTTAACCTAACCTAATTTGTGCCTTAACCTAACCTAATTTGTGCCTTAACCTAACCTACGTTGTGCCTTAACCTAACCTACGTTGTGCCTTAACCTAACCTACGTTGTGCCTTAACCTAACCTACGTTGTGCCTTAACCTAACCTACGTTGTGCCTTAACCTAACCTACGTTGTGCCTTAACCTAACCTACGTTGTGCCTTAACCTAACCTACGTTGTGCCTTAACCTAACCTACGTTGTGCCTTAACCTAACCTACGTTGTGCCTTAACCTAACCTACGTTGTGCCTTAACCTAACCTACGTTGTGCCTTAACCTAACCTACGTTGTGCCTTAACCTAACCTAATTTGTGCCTTAACCTAACCTAATTTGTGGCTTAACCTAACCTAATTTGTGCCTTAACCTAACCTAATTTGTGCCTTAACCTAACCTAATTTGTGCCTTAACCTAACCTAATTTGTGCCTTAACCTAACCTAATTTGTGCCTTAACCTAACCTAATTTGTGCCTTAACCTAACCTACGTTGTGCCTTAACCTAACCTACGTTGTGCCTTAACCTAACCTACGTTGTGCCTTAACCTAACCTACGTTGTGCCTTAACCTAACCTACGTTGTGCCTTAACCTAACCTACGTTGTGCCTTAACCTAACCTACGTTGTGCCTTAACCTAACCTACGTTGTGCCTTAACCTAACCTACGTTGTGCCTTAACCTAACCTACGTTGTGCCTTAACCTAACCTACGTTGTGCCTTAACCTAACCTACGTTGTGCCTTAACCTAACCTACGTTGTGCCTTAACCTAACCTACGTTGTGCCTTAACCTAACCTACGTTGTGCCTTAACCTAACCTACGTTGTGCCTTAACCTAACCTACGTTGTGCCTTAACCTAACCTACGTTGTGCCTTAACCTAACCTACGTTGTGCCTTAACCTAACTTACGTTGTGCCTTAACCTAACCTAATTTGTGCCTTAACCTAACCTAATTTGTGCCTTAACCTAACCTAATTTGTGCCTTAACCTAACCTAATTTGTGCCTTAACCTAACCTAATTTGTGCCTTAACCTAACCTAATTTGTGCCTTAACCTAACCTAATTTGTGCCTTAACCTAACCTACGTTGTGCCTTAACCTAACCTACGTTGTGCCTTAACCTAACCTACGTTGTGCCTTAACCTAACCTACGTTGTGCCTTAACCTAACCTACGTTGTGCCTTAACCTAACCTACGTTGTGCCTTAACCTAACCTACGTTGTGCCTTAACCTAACCTACGTTGTGCCTTAACCTAACCTACGTTGTGCCTTAACCTAACCTACGTTGTGCCTTAACCTAACCTAATTTGTGCCTTAACCTAACCTAATTTGTGCCTTAACCTAACCTAATTTGTGCCTTAACCTAACCTAATTTGTGCCTTAACCTAACCTAATTTGTGCCTTAACCTAACCTACGTTGTGCCTTAACCTAACCTACGTTGTGCCTTAACCTAACCTACGTTGTGCCTTAACCTAACCTACGTTGTGCCTTAACCTAACCTACGTTGTGCCTTAACCTAACCTACGTTGTGCCTTAACCTAACCTAGTTTGTGCCTTAACCTAACCTAATTTGTGCCTTAACGTAACCCATGTTGTGCCGTAACGTAACCCATGTTGTGCCGTAACGTAACCCATGTTGTGCCGTAACGTAACCCATGTTGTGCCGTAACGTAACCCATGTTGTGCCGTAACGTAACCCATGTTGTGCCGTAACGTAACCCATGTTGTGCCGTAACGTAACCCATGTTGTGCCGTAACGTAACCCATGTTGTGCCGTAACGTAACCCATGTTGTGCCGTAACGTAACCCATGTTGTGCCGTAACGTAACCCATGTTGTGCCGTAACGTAACCCATGTTGTGCCGTAACGTAACCTATAATATGCCTTAACCTAACCTATAATATGCCTTAACCTAACCTATAATATGCCTTAACCTAACCTATAATATGCCTTAACCTAACCTATAATATGCCTTAACCTAACCTATAATATGCCTTAACCTAACCTATAATATGCCTTAACCTAACCTATAATATGCCTTAACCTAACCTATAATATGCCTTAACCTAACCTATAATATGCCTTAACCTAACCTATAATATGCCTTAACCTAACCTATAATATGCCTTAACCTAACCTAAAGTGCGCCGTAACCAAAACTATATTGCGCCTTAACCTGACGCACGTTGTCGCTGAACCTGCTCTGTAATTGTTATGCAACTCGTTAAATTAGTGTAGTGTTGCCTAACCGCAACCCTCGCAATATAGTTCGCTACTCGCACTGCCCGGTCCCCTGTGTATCGCGTCATGTTAAACACCTTGCAGGTGTTGCTGACTTTCCACATGCTCCTGCTATACACTGTAATGTGGATAGCAGCAGGACGTACATGCCCCCCCCCCTTCCCCCCTGCCTTCGCAAGCTGGTCGGTGAGAAGTTTGCATGTTCAACGCCCTTCGCATGCCGACGTACTCAGCCTACGTTGTGGTACGGCCTGTCACCTGTCCGCCGATGTACGCAAAACCCACAAACTGTACTGCACATTGGTCCGTATGTACTGAATGATACATCGTGGCACATGTGGCCGTATGACGACTGCGCCTAGCAACGGCGGACCATACAGTCCAAATATTGTGCACGCAGCTACGTGTCGTCTCCCTATAAGAGCTGGATTGCAGTGTGGTACGCCATACAGACGTGTGGGAGGAACGGACGCCCTGGATGGCGATCAGCATGAGCAGTCTGTTGATGTAGTGGAGCGTGTATTCGGACGTAGTCGTCTCTTCTCACACACCGTGATAGCATGTTGCACCGTGTTCCACATCTGCGACATGCTGCAGAGGCCGGCTGACAGTCGTTCGCGCAATGGACACCGCATACGTACGGGGTCGACCTTCCACGTGTTCTCTAGGCGTGCACATGTTGTTGCGTCTATGTGGGCAGACGTAGTGTGTTGTGACACCTGACACAGGCATGCAATACTCGTTGCAAATGGCGATGGACGTGTACGTTTGCTGGTGACGTTACGCAAATGAACAACTGGTAACCCGTTGTGGTGCGGTTGTTCTCGCTAGAGGTGAATCAGTGTTGGCGACGATCGGTCGAGCTATTAACCGGTTGTTTCAGGGATACCCACCATGCCCACGAACGTGAAAGGGGATCTGGGTGTGAGGCGATACGCGGCGGTGGCTGGGTGGGACCGTCCCCGGCCGGTGAGGGGGGGCCGCCCGGCGTGCTGGCAGCGCGGTGCGTGGGCGCACGCGCTACAGCCGGCTGGTGGGGGCGGCCAGTGGCAGGCGCGCCGGCCGACGGACGCGGCAGGCGGCGCAGCTGCGCGCCGGCGCCCCCTGCTCGCGGCGCCTTGCGGCCAAAGTAGGTCCTCGCGGGCCCGGTGCGAAGCGCGGTGGCCATCTGCAGTGTGCTGGTCCGATTGAGGACTTTGTGCGCTGAGGATGCGCCGCCGCCCGGCGCTCGGCGCCGCGACGCCGTCTGCTGCTCGGTCGCCCCAGCGGTTCTCGCAGGTGGTTTGTATCGCAGCTGTGCGGACGTGTTGGCGCGTGCGCTGTGCTGGGAGAGTTCGCTTCGGCACCCAAGTGGGGCTTTTGTCCTTCTGTGGCGCCGGCGTTGGAGCTGCCGGTCACCGTAGGTGGCGCGTGTTGTCTCCCGCCGGCAATGCCACGACAGCACGCTCCCGGGCCTCTGTCGGCAGCGGCAAGCTCAGTTGGGAGCACGGGTGGTCGCACCTAAAGCGTCTACTCGCCTAACTCCGGGCGATTGCGCCTCTCTCGAACCCGACCAAGTACTTAGGACGGCGCTGCGCGCCGCCGGGACCTGAGAGGGTTTCGAGGTGTGTTGTGCAGGGGAGCTCAGCCTCCTCCTGTTTGCAGAATAATTGAGCGGACGCTTGCGTGTTCGCGCGGGTCCCCGGGACACACTCCCGGGCGGCCGGCTGCTCAGCTCTAGTTGACGCAGCTCCCTGGTTGATCCTGCCAGTAGTCATATGCTTGTCTCAAAGATTAAGCCATGCATGTCTCAGTACAAGCCGCATTAAGGTGAAACCGCGAATGGCTCATTAAATCAGTTATGGTTCCTTAGATCGTACCCACGTTACTTGGATAACTGTGGTAATTCTAGAGCTAATACATGCAAACAGAGTCCCGACCAGAGATGGAAGGGACGCTTTTATTAGATCAAAACCAATCGGTCGGCTCGTCCGGTCCGTTTGCCTTGGTGACTCTGAATAACTTTGGGCTGATCGCACGGTCCTCGTACCGGCGACGCATCTTTCAAATGTCTGCCTTATCAACTGTCGATGGTAGGTTCTGCGCCTACCATGGTTGTAACGGGTAACGGGGAATCAGGGTTCGATTCCGGAGAGGGAGCCTGAGAAACGGCTACCACATCCAAGGAAGGCAGCAGGCGCGCAAATTACCCACTCCCGGCACGGGGAGGTAGTGACGAAAAATAACGATACGGGACTCATCCGAGGCCCCGTAATCGGAATGAGTACACTTTAAATCCTTTAACGAGTATCTATTGGAGGGCAAGTCTGGTGCCAGCAGCCGCGGTAATTCCAGCTCCAATAGCGTATATTAAAGTTGTTGCGGTTAAAAAGCTCGTAGTTGGATTTGTGTCCCACGCTGTTGGTTCACCGCCCGTCGGTGTTTAACTGGCATGTATCGTGGGACGTCCTGCCGGTGGGGCGAGCCGAAGGCGTGCGACCGCCTCGTGCGTGCTCGTGCGTCCCGAGGCGGACCCCGTTGAAATCCTACCAGGGTGCTCTTTATTGAGTGTCTCGGTGGGCCGGCACGTTTACTTTGAACAAATTAGAGTGCTTAAAGCAGGCAAGCCCGCCTGAATACTGTGTGCATGGAATAATGGAATAGGACCTCGGTTCTATTTTGTTGGTTTTCGGAACCCGAGGTAATGATTAATAGGGACAGGCGGGGGCATTCGTATTGCGACGTTAGAG
>NC_064641.1:415529726-415539726 GCF_023864345.2 Schistocerca serialis cubense | reverse complement strand
CTTCAGCTTTGGACAATTTCACGACCCGTCTTGAAACACGGACCAAGGAGTCTAACATGTGCGCGAGTCATTGGGCTGTACGAAACCTAAAGGCGTAATGAAAGTGAAGGTCTCGCCTTGCGCGGGCCGAGGGAGGATGGGGCTTCCCCGCCCTTCACGGGGCGGCGGCCTCCGCACTCCCGGGGCGTCTCGTCCTCATTGCGAGGTGAGGCGCACCTAGAGCGTACACGTTGGGACCCGAAAGATGGTGAACTATGCCTGGCCAGGACGAAGTCAGGGGAAACCCTGATGGAGGTCCGTAGCGATTCTGACGTGCAAATCGATCGTCGGAGCTGGGTATAGGGGCGAAAGACTAATCGAACCATCTAGTAGCTGGTTCCCTCCGAAGTTTCCCTCAGGACAGCTGGTGCTCGTACGAGTCTCATCCGGTAAAGCGAATGATTAGAGGCCTTGGGGCCGAAACGACCTCAACCTATTCTCAAACTTTAAATGGGTGAGATCTCCGGCTTGCTTGATATGCTGAAGCCGCGAGCAAACGACTCGGATCGGAGTGCCAAGTGGGCCACTTTTGGTAAGCAGAACTGGCGCTGTGGGATGAACCAAACGCCGAGTTAAGGCGCCCGAATCGACGCTCATGGGAAACCATGAAAGGCGTTGGTTGCTTAAGACAGCAGGACGGTGGCCATGGAAGTCGGAATCCGCTAAGGAGTGTGTAACAACTCACCTGCCGAAGCAACTAGCCCTGAAAATGGATGGCGCTGAAGCGTCGTGCCTATACTCGGCCGTCAGTCTGGCAGTCATGGCCGGTCCTTGCGGCCGGCCGCGAAGCCCTGACGAGTAGGAGGGTCGCGGCGGTGGGCGCAGAAGGGTCTGGGCGTGAGCCTGCCTGGAGCCGCCGTCGGTGCAGATCTTGGTGGTAGTAGCAAATACTCCAGCGAGGCCCTGGAGGGCTGACGCGGAGAAGGGTTTCGTGTGAACAGCCGTTGCACACGAGTCAGTCGATCCTAAGCCCTAGGAGAAATCCGATGTTGATGGGGGCCGTCATAGCATGATGCACTTTGTGCTGGCCCCCGTTGGGCGAAAGGGAATCCGGTTCCTATTCCGGAACCCGGCAGCGGAACCGATACAAGTCGGGCCCCTCTTTTAGAGATGCTCGTCGGGGTAACCCAAAAGGACCCGGAGACGCCGTCGGGAGATCGGGGAAGAGTTTTCTTTTCTGCATGAGCGTTCGAGTTCCCTGGAATCCTCTAGCAGGGAGATAGGGTTTGGAACGCGAAGAGCACCGCAGTTGCGGCGGTGTCCCGATCTTCCCCTCGGACCTTGAAAATCCGGGAGAGGGCCACGTGGAGGTGTCGCGCCGGTTCGTACCCATATCCGCAGCAGGTCTCCAAGGTGAAGAGCCTCTAGTCGATAGAATAATGTAGGTAAGGGAAGTCGGCAAATTGGATCCGTAACTTCGGGATAAGGATTGGCTCTGAGGATCGGGGCGTGTCGGGCTTGGTCGGGAAGTGGGTCAGCGCTAACGTGCCGGGCCTGGGCGAGGTGAGTGCCGTAGGGGTGCCGGTAAGTGCGGGCGTTTAGCGCGGGCGTGGTCTGCTCTCGCCGTTGGTCGGCCTCGTGCTGGCCGGCGGTGCAGGATGCGCGCGCCTGCGCGGCGTTCGCGCCCCGGTGCTTCAACCTGCGTGCAGGATCCGAGCTCGGTCCCGTGCCTTGGCCTCCCACGGATCTTCCTTGCTGCGAGGCCGCGTCCGCCTTAGCGTGCTCCTCCGGGGGCGCGCGGGTGCGCGGATTCTCTTCGGCCGCCATTCAACGATCAACTCAGAACTGGCACGGACTGGGGGAATCCGACTGTCTAATTAAAACAAAGCATTGCGATGGCCCTAGCGGGTGTTGACGCAATGTGATTTCTGCCCAGTGCTCTGAATGTCAACGTGAAGAAATTCAAGCAAGCGCGGGTAAACGGCGGGAGTAACTATGACTCTCTTAATGCTCACATGATGCGTCATATACGGATCCTCTCGGTCCACTCCTTAGCACCCTTGGGTGTCGAGTGGGCGATGGTTCGCTTAGCCTCTCAGTGGGAAATCCTAGCTCTGGCCTTCACGTGGCGGGAGTCGTGAAGGGAGCCGAGGGGAGGCACAGAATTCTGTGTCTTCCTAGAGCTCTCTGACCGACAGAGCGGGGTGAACCTTCGGGGCTTGGGGGTTGCCTGCCCCCCTGCCTCTTGTTTCAGCTGGCCCCAACACTCGTAATAGATCAGGTTGCGGTCCTCCCACTGGAGGAGCCGCGCCAGTTGTTGGGCCACCAGCTGACGTCGCCAGTCCGGGTCGTGACGTCTTGCCGGCGTTCCAGTGCCCCGAGTGCAGTCGGAATTTCGGCACCAAGACTGGTCTTGGTGTGCATCGCCGCAGGGCTCATCTTGGCGCAGTGAACGCAGAAATTAACATCCAGAGGGCGAAGGCCAGGTGGTCTAGTGAGGAACTGTTACGCCTGGCCCATGCAGAGGCAGTGCTAACACTCGAGGGCACCCGGTTCCTGAATCAAGAATTAGTGAAGATCTTCCCGCACCGCTCACTTGAATCCATTAAGTGCCAGCGTCGTGCGGGAGCTTACAGGAACCAGGTCGCCGAGTTCGTTGCTGCTCTTTCTGCCTCTGCAGAGCGACCTCGCCCCTCTGATGCTGCTGCACCCCCTGCTGGGGCTTCCACGTCTTCCCTGACTCCACCGTCGCTAGAAGATCCTGTTGACCAGGCCATCTGGTCGGCCTTAGCAGCCTTGCCATCGTCGGGTCCGAAGTACCGCTCAGTTGACGACATCTTGGCGCTGGGGCACAGTGCATCCAGGCATGTCATTATGGGCATGCTGCCACCTGTACTTGATGCCTTAGGTAGCAAGGAGGCATCCCACAATCCTGTTGCCTCCAAGCACATGTCCCAGCCACCTGAGCGGAAACGAGCTCGTCGTAGGTGGGAGTACTCCGTGTGCCAACGCGCGTTCTCCAAAAACGCGGGGCGGTGCATTAACGGCATTCTTGACGGCACACTGACTCACCAGCCACTTCCAATTCCTGGCTTGGTCGAGTTTTGGAAAGATTTCTTCACCCGCCGTCCATCTGGCCGGGTTGACCGCCTAGATTGTCGGTTGTTACCGTCCCGCGTTGAGGTGCCATTTCAAGAGCTGTGGGCGCCTATCACATTGGAGGACATTGCGGCAGCTCTCCCACCTCGTCGCTCCGCTGCGGGCCCAGATGGATTAACACCTGCCCAGCTCCGTCGTCTTCCCCGTGAGGTCCTCCTGAAAGTGTTAAACCTTTTCCTTTTGACCCGCCGCCTTCCATCCCGACTCCTACAGGCCCGTACCTCCCTGCTGCCCAAGAAGGCCGCCCCAGCATCCCCCGCTGACTTCCGCCCGATCACTGTTTGCTCAGTCCTCGCCAGGGTCTTCCATAAGATCCTGGCGGGTCGGCTGATGCGGACCTGTGTGTTGGACGGGCGTCAGCGGGCCTTCCTTCCTCAGGATGGGATGCTGCACAATTCATTCCTGTTGGACCTGGCGATGACTCAGGCCAGGGTGAACTGTAACTCCCTCTATGTCGCGTCCCTGGATGTGTCCAAGGCATTCGACTCCCTGGACCATGGTGCCCTGAGGCCTGCCCTGAGGGCACATGGTCTGCCGGACGAGTTCATTGGATACATCCTGGGATGCTATGAGAATGGGGTTACGGTGATCTCTGGTTCGGGAAAGTCACTGGGTCCAGTGCGGCCTTCAAGGGGCGTTCGGCAGGGCGACCCTCTTTCCCCTATCCTGTTTAACCTTTCGCTGGACCTTATGCTTGCTCGCCTCCCAGATCATGTAGGTGCCAACATCATGGGACGACGCCTGAATGCTGCCGCCTTCGCTGACGACCTCCTGTTGTTCGCTGAGACGAAAGGTGGTCTCCAGGACCTGATCGATACATCTGTATCAGTTCTTGGAGACCTGGGTCTCCAGGTCAATCCTGGGAAGTGCTTTACTCTCGCCCTCGCGGCCTCTGGCCGTGAGAAGAAAGTTAAGGTCGACAACACCACGACCTTCAAGGCTGGATATACCACCCTTCCAGCCTTGGCAGTCGAGAGCACTTTTCGGTATCTTGGCCTGGAGTTCTCTACCAGCGGATGCAGCCTCTTCCATCCGAGGCGGGAGGTCGAGCGACAGCTGAGCGTCCTAACCAAGGCACCACTGAAGCCACAACAACGTCTTCACGCCCTGAGAACCGTGGTCTTGCCAGGAATCCACCATGGCCTGGCTCTGTCGAGGACCCGTCTTGGTGCTCTCTCCGCAGTGGACATCGCCGTCCGCGCAGCTTTGAGATCTTGGCTGTGCCTGCCAGCGGACATTCCTGTTGCGTACTTCCACGCCCCTGTTACAGCTGGGGGTTTGGGAGTGCCATCAGCTCGCTGGCTTGGGCCTCTGCTGCGGCGGAATCGACTCGACAACATCCGAGCGTTGGGAATCCAATCAGACGGGTCGACAGAGGACGTTCTCGGGCGAGAATTTGGGAGGCTGGAGCATCAGCTACGGTGGAACGACGGGGTCATACGGACGAGCAGCCAGCTTGGCCGGATGTGGGCAGAGAGGCTGCACTCGTCGGTGGATGGAGCTGCCTTGAGGAAGTCTGCCCGAACACCAGGGCAGCACAGCTGGGTGGATAACCCCCAGCACCCTATTAGTGGCCGCGACTTCATCTCCTGCCTGCGAACCAGGATAAATGCCCTGCCAACTCGGGCTAGGTTGCAGCGTGGCCGTTCAGGTGACACCAACTGTAGGGCAGGCTGCGTCGCAACTGAAACCGCAAATCACGTTGTCCAGCATTGCTTTAGGAGCCATGACGCCCGTGTTAAGCGACATAATGCCTTGGCATCTTATGTTGCGCAAGGCCTTCGTCGCCGAGGCTTTGACATCCACCTTGAGCCTCAACTTCGAACATCTGAGGGCCTAAAGAAGCCGGACATCGTGGCGGTTCGGGGCGATGCAGCACATGTCATCGATGCCCAAGTCGTTGGTGTTAACCTGGACATCGATCATTGCCACAAGGAGAAGGTCGCGGTCTACGACAGGGAAGCCGTCCACCAGGCGATTAGGAGACTTCACCCAGCAGTCCAGCGCATCACCACCACCTCGGCGACCATCTCATGGAGGGGTGTTTGGTCGCCGAATTCTGCATGTGATCTGCGCAGGCTGGGCTTCAGGAACCACCATTTTGCGGCCATGGCAACGCAGGTCCTCGTCGGTACTGTCATGGCGGCAAGACGCTTCGACACCATGACTGCCACAATGAGCACGATGCACCGGACTGGTGTCGGCTGAGGGCCCAATTTGTGTCTCTCTGCGCTGCTGCCTGGCGCCTGTCACAGGCATAAACGCCTTTTTGTTCACGTGTTTTCTTCCTGTCCTGTCTAGTGTTTGTTATGTATGTGTCATTTGTAAACCCATTGTATGGGTAATTCTTTTATGTGTATTCACGCACGTGAATAAAGACGGCTATATATAGCCAAATGCCTCGTCATCTAATTAGTGACGCGCATGAATGGATTAACGAGATTCCCGCTGTCCCTATGGCGGGTGAGGTCGTAGTGCGTGTTCGTCGGGTCGGTTTTTGAAGTGAATGTGCGAAGGAAAGATTGTTTTCGAGTAATTTGGAGTATCTTAAAATCGTATTGAATAGATTTTCGTCGCTACTGAGTATCGTCCGCGCCGCGTCGCGTGGCGGTGTGAGCATTCCGATCTGTGTGACAATTTCTGCAGAGTGAGGTTAACATTTGACCTCACTATTTGCATGTATTGATGCCTTAAATTAAAGGGCTGTGGAAATTATAGTGTGTAATTTCAATAATTGAGTTGTGGAGGTTGTTTCAAATTCTTTGTGGTTCATTTTCGTCTTTTACTATATCACGTGTGAAGTGGAACAAATAACCTCAAACTCGTGTGCATATATCAAATTAGGAAAGATTAGAGTTAGTGGATACATTAAAATCATAATTAATGGGAAATTGCAGTGTTGTTGTGATTAAGTGCATGCTGAAATAGGTAACTATCATCAAACTCTGAGTGAATTTTTGTGGTATATAAATCGAACTACGGACGATATTGTGCCAAGCAAAACACTTTCACTGTGAAAATTGGTAGGGGATTATTGTTTAAATAGGGGGAGATTGATATGCAGTAGGCCATAAAATTAGTTAAAGTTTTGAGTATATTTTTTGCCTCAAGTGACGTTTAAAAACTGTATTTGAAAACTGTGGTCGTTTGATCGAACTGAAGTCGTGGTACATAAATCGAACTACGACGGTTATGGAGGGAACGCATTGTATCTGTTGACTTTTTATTCCAAAGCAACTAAAGTGTTTCTCCTTGTATTCTTTGGCAAGGATAATACATCTTTGGTGCGAGTGTTACATCTTCGAGTGCAACATCTGCATACCGTCTCCTCTGTACATCAGTATATCAACAGTCAACGCCACGAACTGTAAGTAGACTTTTCACTATGCATGAACAGTCGAGTAGTTGCATGAGGAAATCTGAGGCATTAGAAGCAGAGGAGGAGGGTGGTGAATCTGAACCGCAAGATATCCTCGACTATTTTGAGGATATCACTCAATATGTCTCTAAAGAATTAGGGCCTAAGAGAGTTCCGCAACAGGTAATGCAAACCTTCAGACAGAAATTCACTAAATGGGCTTTCTATCAAGCGAAACTTACAGGTCAGATTGAAGAACTGAGAGCAGAAAACAATAGGCTTCGAGAAGAACTAAATAAAAGAGAAATTCAAACGGCTCCTCCAGTAACGTATGCAGCAGTGGCTGCTAGTGAGGGTAAAATATCCAAAAAACAAGCCACTGCAGTCAAAATTAACAAAATAACAGCAAAACAGGTAAATACAGTCTTTATACGAGCAAATGATAACAGTGATGTCAAGACTGTTAAGGAGAAGATCACAACAGCTATTAATCCCAAGCGAGATAGACTCCGTTTTAGGGCAGTGAGAACCACAAGTAATGTGGTCATCGTCGAGACTGAGTCTGAAGATGACCAAAAGAGATTAATCGAAAAAGTAAACACCATACCTAACATTAAGTGCGAGCCACCTACGAAAAAGAGGCCATTGGTGATATTACATGATGTGCCTAAGGAGTTAAACGAGACTGATCTTTTGGAAGAGATTTATGAGCTAAATTTGTCCGAGGATATCAGTAGGGAGAGTTTTGAGCAAGAGATGAAACCGAGGTTTAGGAGAGGTGCAAAAGATAAACCGGTAGTAAATCATGTTTTTGAAGTGACACCAAGATTGCGAAACATCCTTCTGGCCAAATCACGTATCTTTGTTGAATTTCGTGCTCTAAATCTTCGTGATTACTTGGTGGTCCAACGCTGCTTTAAATGCAATGATCTGGGCCACTCATCAAAAACCTGTTCAAACAAACAAACATGTGCACACTGTGGCTCTGAGGGGCACCTTAAAGCTGAATGTCCTAAGAAAGCTCAAAAAGCTGTTTGCATACCCTGTGTGAGAAGAAAGAGAGTATGCAATAATTTGGGAACCAACTGCGCAACCTATCAAATGATGCTTGAACGTATGATTGCACGTACTGATTATGGACAGTGACGTGAAGTCAGGTATTTTGAGTGCAACTAACAAGTCAAACAGTGAACACATTGGAGAGAAGACAGTGAAGCGCAGTAAGTTAAAAAGAAAGACACCTTCTACGAGAGCAAGAAACTGGCGGAGGGCAATGGAATGGCGCAGACAGATAGGTTTAAATATATCTATGTATGCAAAATCCCAAAATTCTGAATATATAGCATATCCATTGCAGAACTGTGATGTGATTGAAACATATTATCATGAAAATGTAGACTATATAGAAAATATGGTCGAAAGTAGGCAAATCCACCCAGAAGTAGGTAAACAGCTTCGGAGAAACATGTTTCGCTGGGCAATCTTCCAAAGTCAGTTGATGTTTCGAATTGATGAATTAGAATCTGAAAGTGTTGGTGCATATGATGATGAATTAGGACATGCTTCTGAAACCTCAGATGTAGTTGATATGGTGTCGTCTAGTGCTGAAATATATGATACTAAAAATTTGCCAAGTAGCTGTAAACCTGTCATATTTGTTAAAAGTGGAACAATAACTGGTTTGGGATCTAAGGTTGAAGACAAAATACTACATGAGACAGTTGAGCAGGTAAAAGAATTAGTAAATTCTTCACATGTTTCCTCTACGGTGCCAAATTGCAGTAAAGTAAACCCCACCTTAAGTGATACTGGTGTATGTGTACCTGACAGAGATGATAACAATGTAGCAAAAGTGAACGTTCCTGTTAGTAATAGTGACAAAGCTACAATGATACCCAAAGTAGATGCTGGTGTAACGCCTCTAAAAACAGCGCAGAAAATATACAGTGATATAGAGCATAATTTAAGGTTAAGTAAACTTGAGGATACAAACACTCTAAACGTTGCTCTTCGGTACATTGTAAAAAATGCACATTCTCTAGGTGATACGATAACATTCCCTACTGCGGAGGAGGTAGATAGAATTGTTTTAAAAAGTAACAATCTTCCAACAGATGTCGATAAACTGCGTGACTTAGTAGAGCAAGTCTACAATCGGAGACAGGAAAACTTTGATTTAGAGCGTTTATATAAAGACTTTGTTAAAGCGTATGGGCGTGTCTATTTCGATTGGTCTCTGCCGACTTCTAAAAGCTACGTATATACCAGAAAGCCGTAATATGAAAATTATGCAGATTAACGCTATGAGAAGCAAGTTGGTCATGGCAGAGGTGCAGAGGGTAGCCAAGGAGACGAAGGTTGACATGATATGTGTTCAGGAGCCACATACAAGAAATGGAAAAGTCACTCATTTTGATCCTAGTGTAATAGTAATATCGGGCTCTGAAGTGCCTTTATCTGTGATAATAGTACTAAATCGATCAATAGTGATCACAAAAGTAGCGCAGTTGTGTGATGAACACTGTGTAGTGATCGAGGCTACCGATGGATCTACTAAGTGGATAATCGCTAACATATACATGCAGTATTCTCACGAAATAGAACCCTATCTTGACAAGGTGAAGGCTGCGGCACTGTATGGGCAAAGACATAACTTCATTCTAGCTGCAGATGCAAATGCTAAGGCTACTGTCTGGCATAGTAACGAAACAGATGAAAGAGGTCAAAAACTGTTAGAAGTTATTGCTGAAATGGATCTTTTTGTAGTTAATAAACCTGGACAACCTTGCACTTTTGAAAATAGAGCGGGAGCTTCAACAAACATAGATGTGACGATAGTGAATAGAGCTGCTATGTGTAAAGTTAGTGAATGGACTGTTCGACAACACTGTACAACTAGTGATCATAATACAATATTTGTAGATATTACTCCTCAAAATGTAAGAGGCCAAAGTGAAGATTTAGAACCGGTCATAAAACTGGATATTAAACGTGCAAATTGGAAAAGGATGAGGGAAATTATGGATACAAATCCTCTGGATAACGTTGTAGGAAGTGTAGACTTCAGGGCGCATGCATTAACTGCGTTGCTTCAGGAAGCACAACGAGCAGCGATACCAGTAAATAAAGGTAAGGGAGTACAGGAGATGCCGTGGACGCCAGAATTGGAAAACCTACGAAGAAGAATGAGGGCTGCCAGACGACACTACCAGCGGTCGCTAGGGTACCTGGAAAGGCAGAGACGGTTAACTGTCTATAGAGAAGTAAAAGAAAAATATAAGAACCGATTGTTTGAGACTAAAAGAATTCATTGGGAGAGATATTTACAAACATATATGCAACTCAATATGTGGGGACAACCATATAGATTATTAACGGAGAAAGTGAAATCGCCTGTGGTTCTGTCAACCCTAAAAAAGAGTGACGGTAGTATGACATTAGGGTGGAGGGACTCAGCGGAATATCTGCTGAAGACACTCCTACCTGATGATTGCATAAATGAGG
>NC_064641.1:415512226-415524726 GCF_023864345.2 Schistocerca serialis cubense | reverse complement strand
GCTCCATCTATGCGAATCTGACAACACTACGTCCGCCATGTCGAGCGCACCACAAAACATACCGCCATCTGTAGGTCTCCCTCAGCATGAGCTCCTGCAACGACGATACCGCCATCTATGGGACGCCAAGCCGACTAAGACATCGATGGGCCCACAGTGCCCATCTTTCGACGCCACCCACAAAGCATGCAGCCTCTCTCGACCACAGCACCCATACGCCAGTGCCTCTGCCGCACGAAGTCGTGGACCGGCAATCACACCACCTGCACCCGTTCGTGCCCCACCCCAACCGCCAAACTCGCATCGCCAGCGGATGAACGGCGGACGTTTCCCGCACTCGTAAGGTGCAATCCACACCTATAACATGCGTTTCATGAAGAGATATTTCCAATATGCGACATTCCCGCTGTCCCTATTCATGAGCTGCGAGCTGTACCACGTACAAGCTACAGACGCGATCGCATTGCTCACTGTACGGATTCTCATGCTGAGCCATCAGCTAGGAAGCGCCCCATCCATGTCGGCACCCGTGGGCGTTGCACTCGCAGTCGCAAAAAACGCTGGGCACATATATGTCTCGGAAGAGTAACGACAGTCCGAGTCTCCTGCGTGGGAAGAGTCTTTCTAGGCCCTGACCCACGGGAAGGGTGTAGCTTCCCCCATCCCGGACATTTGACGTCGTCACACTACCGGTATTGACTAATAGACTGATTGCTGATAATCATTAGCCATACACTGGGGGAAACGGCCGACAGGGGCGGCAACATAGTGGAGCCGCAGTGTCACTAATGTACAGAGATAGAACAGTTTCGACTGGAACCAGAGTAACCGTATACACGGCACTGATGAGTAATAGATGCAGAGCCATCAGAATACAATGTATACAACCGTCCCTATACATGCTGAAAGACTCTGCACACAATGAGAACCACACGTCAGCCAGACACTCTTATCACACACTACTCTCTTATCACACACTACTCTCTTATCACACACTACTCTCTGCCTGTAACAGGCACACACACAATATCTAACCACCAGCATGGAAGAACATCCAGTGCATCCTCTCCGCCACATGACACAATCCACACTATCATTACCAGACCGGGAGGTCCACCCAGAAAACACAATATCCCACCCTTCCGACATCCGCACATTGCTCAGCTAAGCCACGAACACCCACACATGTCCTACACAGGGGTGCACCCAACATCACAATACTGCCTCCTGTCACAGCACACATTCAATGGCAGGAATGAAAGACACAGATCTGCCACAACCATGGAATTGGAGCGCCGCCTGTCATGAGCCAAAAGTGCATCCTGACGTGACAAATCAGATAATACCGCAGGCATCCAATTACGATAATCACTATCAACGAACCTGCCGCCGCCCCCCCCCCAATACACCTTTCCCTACAACAATGTGTATCTGAACCTACGCCATATTGTACCTTAACCTAACCTATATCGTACCTTAACCTAACCTAAATTGTACCTTAACCTAACCTATATCGTACCTTAACCTAACCTATATCGTACCTTAACCTAACCTATATTGTACCTTAACCTAACCTATATTGTACCTTAACCTAACCTACGTTGTGCCTTAACCTAACCTACGTTGTGCTTAACCTAACCTACGTTGTGCCTTAACCTAACCTACGTTGTGCCTTAACCTAACCTACGTTGTGCCTTAACCTAACCTACGTTGTGCCTTAACCTAACCTACATTGTGCCTTAACCTAACCTACGTTGTGCCTTAACCTAACCTACGTTGTGCCTTAACCTAACCTACGTTGTGCCTTAACCTAACCTACGTTGTGCCTTAACCTAACCTACGTTGTGCCTTAACCTAACCTACGTTGTGCCTTAACCTAACCTACGTTGTGCCTTAACCTAACCTACGTTGTGCCTTAACCTAACCTACGTTGTGCCTTAACCTAACCTACGTTGTGCCTTAACCTAACCTACGTTGTGCCTTAACCTAACCTACGTTGTGCCTTAACCTAACCTACGTTGTGCCTTAACCTAACCTACGTTGTGCCTTAACCTAACCTACGTTGTGCCTTAACCTAACCTACGTTGTGCCTTAACCTAACCTACGTTGTGCCTTAACCTAACCTACGTTGTGCCTTAACCTAACCTACGTTGTGCCTTAACCTAACCTACGTTGTGCCTTAACCTAACCTACGTTGTGCCTTAACCTAACCTACGTTGTGCCTTAACCTAACCTACGTTGTGCCTTAACCTAACCTACGTTGTGCCTTAACCTAACCTAATTTGTGCCTTAACCTAACCTAATTTGTGCCTTAACCTAACCTAATTTGTGCCTTAACCTAACCTAATTTGTGCCTTAACCTAACCTAATTTGTGCCTTAACCTAACCTAATTTGTGCCTTAACCTAACCTAATTTGTGCCTTAACCTAACCTACGTTGTGCCTTAACCTAACCTACGTTGTGCCTTAACCTAACCTACGTTGTGCCTTAACCTAACCTACGTTGTGCCTTAACCTAACCTACGTTGTGCCTTAACCTAACCTACGTTGTGCCTTAACCTAACCTACGTTGTGCCTTAACCTAACCTACGTTGTGCCTTAACCTAACCTACGTTGTGCCTTAACCTAACCTACGTTGTGCCTTAACCTAACCTACGTTGTGCCTTAACCTAACCTACGTTGTGCCTTAACCTAACCTACGTTGTGCCTTAACCTAACCTACGTTGTGCCTTAACCTAACCTACGTTGTGCCTTAACCTAACCTACGTTGTGCCTTAACCTAACCTACGTTGTGCCTTAACCTAACCTACGTTGTGCCTTAACCTAACCTAATTTGTGCCTTAACCTAACCTAATTTGTGCCTTAACCTAACCTAATTTGTGCCTTAACCTAACCTAATTTGTGCCTTAACCTAACCTAATTTGTGCCTTAACCTAACCTAATTTGTGCCTTAACCTAACCTAATTTGTGCCTTAACCTAACCTACGTTGTGCCTTAACCTAACCTACGTTGTGCCTTAACCTAACCTACGTTGTGCCTTAACCTAACCTACGTTGTGCCTTAACCTATCCTACGTTGTGCCTTAACCTAACCTACGTTGTGCCTTAACCTAACCTACGTTGTGCCTTAACCTAACCTACGTTGTGCCTTAACCTAACCTACGTTGTGCCTTAACCTAACCTACGTTGTGCCTTAACCTAACCTACGTTGTGCCTTAACCTAACCTAATTTGTGCCTTAACCTAACCTAATTTGTGCCTTAACCTAACCTAATTTGTGCCTTAACCTAACCTAATTTGTGCCTTAACCTAACCTAATTTGTGCCTTAACCTAACCTACGTTGTGCCTTAACCTAACCTACGTTGTGCCTTAACCTAACCTACGTTGTGCCTTAACCTAACCTACGTTGTGCCTTAACCTAACCTACGTTGTGCCTTAACCTAACCTACGTTGTGCCTTAACCTAACCTAGTTTGTGCCTTAACCTAACCTAATTTGTGCCTTAACGTAACCCATGTTGTGCCGTAACGTAACCCATGTTGTGCCGTAACGTAACCCATGTTGTGCCGTAACGTAACCCATGTTGTGCCGTAACGTAACCCATGTTGTGCCGTAACGTAACCCATGTTGTGCCGTAACGTAACCCATGTTGTGCCGTAACGTAACCCATGTTGTGCCGTAACGTAACCCATGTTGTGCCGTAACGTAACCCATGTTGTGCCGTAACGTAACCCATGTTGTGCCGTAACGTAACCCATGTTGTGCCGTAACGTAACCTATAATATGCCTTAACCTAACCTATAATATGCCTTAACCTAACCTATAATATGCCTTAACCTAACCTATAATATGCCTTAACCTAACCTATAATATGCCTTAACCTAACCTATAATATGCCTTAACCTAACCTATAATATGCCTTAACCTAACCTATAATATGCCTTAACCTAACCTATAATATGCCTTAACCTAACCTATAATATGCCTTAACCTAACCTATAATATGCCTTAACCTAACCTATAATATGCCTTAACCTAACCTAAAGTGCGCCGTAACCAAAACTATATTGCGCCTTAACCTGACGCACGTTGTCGCTGAACCTGCTCTGTAATTGTTATGCAACTCGTTAAATTAGTGTAGTGTTGCCTAACCGCAACCCTCGCAATATAGTTCGCTACTCGCACTGCCCGGTCCCCTGTGTATCGCGTCATGTTAAACACCTTGCAGGTGTTGCTGACTTTCCACATGCTCCTGCTATACACTGTAATGTGGATAGCAGCAGGACGTACATGCCCCCCCCCCTTCCCCCCTGCCTTCGCAAGCTGGTCGGTGAGAAGTTTGCATGTTCAACGCCCTTCGCATGCCGACGTACTCAGCCTACGTTGTGGTACGGCCTGTCACCTGTCCGCCGATGTACGCAAAACCCACAAACTGTACTGCACATTGGTCCGTATGTACTGAATGATACATCGTGGCACATGTGGCCGTATGACGACTGCGCCTAGCAACGGCGGACCATACAGTCCAAATATTGTGCACGCAGCTACGTGTCGTCTCCCTATAAGAGCTGGATTGCAGTGTGGTACGCCATACAGACGTGTGGGAGGAACGGACGCCCTGGATGGCGATCAGCATGAGCAGTCTGTTGATGTAGTGGAGCGTGTATTCGGACGTAGTCGTCTCTTCTCACACACCGTGATAGCATGTTGCACCGTGTTCCACATCTGCGACATGCTGCAGAGGCCGGCTGACAGTCGTTCGCGCAATGGACACCGCATACGTACGGGGTCGACCTTCCACGTGTTCTCTAGGCGTGCACATGTTGTTGCGTCTATGTGGGCAGACGTAGTGTGTTGTGACACCTGACACAGGCATGCAATACTCGTTGCAAATGGCGATGGACGTGTACGTTTGCTGGTGACGTTACGCAAATGAACAACTGGTAACCCGTTGTGGTGCGGTTGTTCTCGCTAGAGGTGAATCAGTGTTGGCGACGATCGGTCGAGCTATTAACCGGTTGTTTCAGGGATACCCACCATGCCCACGAACGTGAAAGGGGATCTGGGTGTGAGGCGATACGCGGCGGTGGCTGGGTGGGACCGTCCCCGGCCGGTGAGGGGGGGCCGCCCGGCGTGCTGGCAGCGCGGTGCGTGGGCGCACGCGCTACAGCCGGCTGGTGGGGGCGGCCAGTGGCAGGCGCGCCGGCCGACGGACGCGGCAGGCGGCGCAGCTGCGCGCCGGCGCCCCCTGCTCGCGGCGCCTTGCGGCCAAAGTAGGTCCTCGCGGGCCCGGTGCGAAGCGCGGTGGCCATCTGCAGTGTGCTGGTCCGATTGAGGACTTTGTGCGCTGAGGATGCGCCGCCGCCCGGCGCTCGGCGCCGCGACGCCGTCTGCTGCTCGGTCGCCCCAGCGGTTCTCGCAGGTGGTTTGTATCGCAGCTGTGCGGACGTGTTGGCGCGTGCGCTGTGCTGGGAGAGTTCGCTTCGGCACCCAAGTGGGGCTTTTGTCCTTCTGTGGCGCCGGCGTTGGAGCTGCCGGTCACCGTAGGTGGCGCGTGTTGTCTCCCGCCGGCAATGCCACGACAGCACGCTCCCGGGCCTCTGTCGGCAGCGGCAAGCTCAGTTGGGAGCACGGGTGGTCGCACCTAAAGCGTCTACTCGCCTAACTCCGGGCGATTGCGCCTCTCTCGAACCCGACCAAGTACTTAGGACGGCGCTGCGCGCCGCCGGGACCTGAGAGGGTTTCGAGGTGTGTTGTGCAGGGGAGCTCAGCCTCCTCCTGTTTGCAGAATAATTGAGCGGACGCTTGCGTGTTCGCGCGGGTCCCCGGGACACACTCCCGGGCGGCCGGCTGCTCAGCTCTAGTTGACGCAGCTCCCTGGTTGATCCTGCCAGTAGTCATATGCTTGTCTCAAAGATTAAGCCATGCATGTCTCAGTACAAGCCGCATTAAGGTGAAACCGCGAATGGCTCATTAAATCAGTTATGGTTCCTTAGATCGTACCCACGTTACTTGGATAACTGTGGTAATTCTAGAGCTAATACATGCAAACAGAGTCCCGACCAGAGATGGAAGGGACGCTTTTATTAGATCAAAACCAATCGGTCGGCTCGTCCGGTCCGTTTGCCTTGGTCACTCTGAATAACTTTGGGCTGATCGCACGGTCCTCGTACCGGCGACGCATCTTTCAAATGTCTGCCTTATCAACTGTCGATGGTAGGTTCTGCGCCTACCATGGTTGTAACGGGTAACGGGGAATCAGGGTTCGATTCCGGAGAGGGAGCCTGAGAAACGGCTACCACATCCAAGGAAGGCAGCAGGCGCGCAAATTACCCACTCCCGGCACGGGGAGGTAGTGACGAAAAATAACGATACGGGACTCATCCGAGGCCCCGTAATCGGAATGAGTACACTTTAAATCCTTTAACGAGTATCTATTGGAGGGCAAGTCTGGTGCCAGCAGCCGCGGTAATTCCAGCTCCAATAGCGTATATTAAAGTTGTTGCGGTTAAAAAGCTCGTAGTTGGATTTGTGTCCCACGCTGTTGGTTCACCGCCCGTCGGTGTTTAACTGGCATGTATCGTGGGACGTCCTGCCGGTGGGGCGAGCCGAAGGCGTGCGACCGCCTCGTGCGTGCTCGTGCGTCCCGAGGCGGACCCCGTTGAAATCCTACCAGGGTGCTCTTTATTGAGTGTCTCGGTGGGCCGGCACGTTTACTTTGAACAAATTAGAGTGCTTAAAGCAGGCAAGCCCGCCTGAATACTGTGTGCATGGAATAATGGAATAGGACCTCGGTTCTATTTTGTTGGTTTTCGGAACCCGAGGTAATGATTAATAGGGACAGGCGGGGGCATTCGTATTGCGACGTTAGAGGTGAAATTCTTGGATCGTCGCAAGACGAACAGAAGCGAAAGCATTTGCCAAGTATGTTTTCATTAATCAAGAACGAAAGTTAGAGGTTCGAAGGCGATCAGATACCGCCCTAGTTCTAACCATAAACGATGCCAGCCAGCGATCCGCCGCAGTTCCTCCGATGACTCGGCGGGCAGCCTCCGGGAAACCAAAGCTTTTGGGTTCCGGGGGAAGTATGGTTGCAAAGCTGAAACTTAAAGGAATTGACGGAAGGGCACCACCAGGAGTGGAGCCTGCGGCTTAATTTGACTCAACACGGGAAACCTCACCAGGCCCGGACACCGGAAGGATTGACAGATTGATAGCTCTTTCTTGATTCGGTGGGTGGTGGTGCATGGCCGTTCTTAGTTGGTGGAGCGATTTGTCTGGTTAATTCCGATAACGAACGAGACTCTAGCCTGCTAACTAGTCGCGTGACATCCTTCGTGCTGTCAGCGATTACTTTTCTTCTTAGAGGGACAGGCGGCTTCTAGCCGCACGAGATTGAGCAATAACAGGTCTGTGATGCCCTTAGATGTTCTGGGCCGCACGCGCGCTACACTGAAGGAATCAGCGTGTCTTCCTAGGCCGAAAGGTCGGGGTAACCCGCTGAACCTCCTTCGTGCTAGGGATTGGGGCTTGCAATTGTTCCCCATGAACGAGGAATTCCCAGTAAGCGCGAGTCATAAGCTCGCGTTGATTACGTCCCTGCCCTTTGTACACACCGCCCGTCGCTACTACCGATTGAATGATTTAGTGAGGTCTTCGGACTGGTACGCGGCATTGACTCTGTCGTTGCCGATGCTACCGGAAAGATGACCAAACTTGATCATTTAGAGGAAGTAAAAGTCGTAACAAGGTTTCCGTAGGTGAACCTGCGGAAGGATCATTACCGACTAGACTGCATGTCTTTCGATGTGCGTGTCGTGTCGCGCAACACGCTACCTGTACGGCTCGCAGTAGCCGTGCGCCGCGTGCGGAACCACGCGTTCGTCTCAAAACTAACGGCAATGTTGTGTGGTACGAGCGCTGAAGCGCTGGAGCGGCTGGCCTGCGGCACCTGGCGCCTGGCGCCGGTTTTGAATGACTTTCGCCCGAGTGCCTGTCCGCTCCGGTGTGGAGCCGTACGACGCCCATCGGCCGTGAGGCCGTTGGACACTGAACGCTGGAACAGGGGCCGCCACACGCCTCAGTCCCGCCTATGCAACTGTCTTGAAAGAGATAGTGGAAACTATGAAAAGATCACCCAGGACGGTGGATCACTCGGCTCGTGGGTCGATGAAGAACGCAGCAAATTGCGCGTCGACATGTGAACTGCAGGACACATGAACATCGACGTTTCGAACGCACATTGCGGTCCATGGATTCCGTTCCCGGGCCACGTCTGGCTGAGGGTCGGCTACGTATACTGAAGCGCGCGGCGTTTGCCCCGCTTCGCAGACCTGGGAGTGTCGTGGCCGCCTGTGGGGCCGGCCGCGTCTCCTTAAACGTGCGATGCGCGCCCGTCGCCTGGCGGTTCGCATACCGGTACTTACTCCGTAGCGTGCACAGCCGGCTGGCGGTGTGGCGTGCGACACCTCGTACAACGACCTCAGAGCAGGCGAGACTACCCGCTGAATTTAAGCATATTACTAAGCGGAGGAAAAGAAACTAACAAGGATTCCCCCAGTAGCGGCGAGCGAACAGGGAAGAGTCCAGCACCGAACCCCGCAGGCTGCCGCCTGTCGTGGCATGTGGTGTTTGGGAGGGTCCACTACCCCGACGCCTCGCGCCGAGCCCAAGTCCAACTTGAATGAGGCCACGGCCCGTAGAGGGTGCCAGGCCCGTAGCGGCCGGTGCGAGCGTCGGCGGGACCTCTCCTTCGAGTCGGGTTGCTTGAGAGTGCAGCTCCAAGTGGGTGGTAAACTCCATCTGAGACTAAATATGACCACGAGACCGATAGCGAACAAGTACCGTGAGGGAAAGTTGAAAAGAACTTTGAAGAGAGAGTTCAAAAGTACGTGAAACCGTTCTGGGGTAAACGTGAGAAGTCCGAAAGGTCGAACGGGTGAGATTCACGCCCATCCGGCCACTGGCCTCCGCCCTCGGCAGATGGGGCCGGCCGCCCGCGCGGAGCAATCCGCGGCGGGGTCGTGTCCGGTTGCCTTTCCACTCGCCGCGGGGCGGGGCCGTTCCGGTGTGCGGTGGGCCGCACTTCTCCCCTAGTAGGACGTCGCGACCCGCTGGGTGCCGGCCTACGGCCCGGGTGCGCAGCCTGTCCTTCCGCGGGCCTCGGTTCGCGTCTGTTGGGCAGAGCCCCGGTGTCCTGGCTGGCTGCCCGGCGGTATATCTGGAGGAGTCGATTCGCCCCTTTGGGCGCTCGGGCTCCCGGCAAGCGCGCGCGGTTCTTCCCGGATGACGGACCTACCTGGCCCGGCCCCGGACCCGCGCCGCTGTTGGCTCGGGATGCTCTCGGGCGGAATAATCGCTCCCGTCAGCGGCGCTTCAGCTTTGGACAATTTCACGACCCGTCTTGAAACACGGACCAAGGAGTCTAACATGTGCGCGAGTCATTGGGCTGTACGAAACCTAAAGGCGTAATGAAAGTGAAGGTCTCGCCTTGCGCGGGCCGAGGGAGGATGGGGCTTCCCCGCCCTTCACGGGGCGGCGGCCTCCGCACTCCCGGGGCGTCTCGTCCTCATTGCGAGGTGAGGCGCACCTAGAGCGTACACGTTGGGACCCGAAAGATGGTGAACTATGCCTGGCCAGGACGAAGTCAGGGGAAACCCTGATGGAGGTCCGTAGCGATTCTGACGTGCAAATCGATCGTCGGAGCTGGGTATAGGGGCGAAAGACTAATCGAACCATCTAGTAGCTGGTTCCCTCCGAAGTTTCCCTCAGGATAGCTGGTGCTCGTACGAGTCTCATCCGGTAAAGCGAATGATTAGAGGCCTTGGGGCCGAAACGACCTCAACCTATTCTCAAACTTTAAATGGGTGAGATCTCCGGCTTGCTTGATATGCTGAAGCCGCGAGCAAACGACTCGGATCGGAGTGCCAAGTGGGCCACTTTTGGTAAGCAGAACTGGCGCTGTGGGATGAACCAAACGCCGAGTTAAGGCGCCCGAATCGACGCTCATGGGAAACCATGAAAGGCGTTGGTTGCTTAAGACAGCAGGACGGTGGCCATGGAAGTCGGAATCCGCTAAGGAGTGTGTAACAACTCACCTGCCGAAGCAACTAGCCCTGAAAATGGATGGCGCTGAAGCGTCGTGCCTATACTCGGCCGTCAGTCTGGCAGTCATGGCCGGTCCTTGCGGCCGGCCGCGAAGCCCTGACGAGTAGGAGGGTCGCGGCGGTGGGCGCAGAAGGGTCTGGGCGTGAGCCTGCCTGGAGCCGCCGTCGGTGCAGATCTTGGTGGTAGTAGCAAATACTCCAGCGAGGCCCTGGAGGGCTGACGCGGAGAAGGGTTTCGTGTGAACAGCCGTTGCACACGAGTCAGTCGATCCTAAGCCCTAGGAGAAATCCGATGTTGATGGGGGCCGTCATAGCATGATGCACTTTGTGCTGGCCCCCGTTGGGCGAAAGGGAATCCGGTTCCTATTCCGGAACCCGGCAGCGGAACCGATACAAGTCGGGCCCCTCTTTTAGAGATGCTCGTCGGGGTAACCCAAAAGGACCCGGAGACGCCGTCGGGAGATCGGGGAAGAGTTTTCTTTTCTGCATGAGCGTTCGAGTTCCCTGGAATCCTCTAGCAGGGAGATAGGGTTTGGAACGCGAAGAGCACCGCAGTTGCGGCGGTGTCCCGATCTTCCCCTCGGACCTTGAAAATCCGGGAGAGGGCCACGTGGAGGTGTCGCGCCGGTTCGTACCCATATCCGCAGCAGGTCTCCAAGGTGAAGAGCCTCTAGTCGATAGAATAATGTAGGTAAGGGAAGTCGGCAAATTGGATCCGTAACTTCGGGATAAGGATTGGCTCTGAGGATCGGGACGTGTCGGGCTTGGTCGGGAAGTGGGTCAGCGCTAACGTGCCGGGCCTGGGCGAGGTGAGTGCCGTAGGGGTGCCGGTAAGTGCGGGCGTTTAGCGCGGGCGTGGTCTGCTCTCGCCGTTGGTCGGCCTCGTGCTGGCCGGCGGTGCAGGATGCGCGCGCCTGCGCGGCGTTCGCGCCCCGGTGCTTCAACCTGCGTGCAGGATCCGAGCTCGGTCCCGTGCCTTGGCCTCCCACGGATCTTCCTTGCTGCGAGGCCGCGTCCGCCTTAGCGTGCTCCTCCGGGGGCGCGCGGGTGCGCGGATTCTCTTCGGCCGCCATTCAACGATCAACTCAGAACTGGCACGGACTGGGGGAATCCGACTGTCTAATTAAAACAAAGCATTGCGATGGCCCTAGCGGGTGTTGACGCAATGTGATTTCTGCCCAGTGCTCTGAATGTCAACGTGAAGAAATTCAAGCAAGCGCGGGTAAACGGCGGGAGTAACTATGACTCTCTGATGAGCCAGCCAACCAGCCAACCGGTGCGGGTCGAGCGCTGCTCCCCGCCATCTGCCCTGATTGTATGCGGTCCTTCTCCACCAAGACCGGACTTGGTGTCCATCGGCGTCGCGCCCATCCGACTGCTGCTAATGCTGAGATCAAGACCGAGAGGAAGAAGGCCAGGTGGTCCCAGGAAGAGCTCCTGCGTCTGGCCCATGCAGAAGCGACTCTTGCCACCCAGGGTTGCAGATTTTTAAACCAGGAGCTTGCAAAGGCCTTCCCCGAGCGTACGCTGGAATCCATTAAATGTCAGCGTAGAGCGCAGCCCTACAAAGACATGGTGGCGAAGTTTGTCACCGAGCTTGCTGGCATGGATCGCGGCCTTCAGGGTCCTCCTAGCGAGCCTGCAGTCAGTCATTCTTTGCCACAGTCTCCACCTTGTGGGGAAGATGTTGACCTAGCCATCTGGTCATTTGTAGCAGAACTCCCCCAATCAGACCGCCGATTCCGCTCGCTTGATGATCTCGTGGCTCTGGGTCCCACCACTAGCCGTGAAACAATCCAGGCTATGTTGCTGTCTGCTCTTGACGGAGTAGGCAGCAGGGAGCCAGCCGTCCACCAAGCTGCGAGTGTGCGGACCCAACAGCCCCCAGAGCGGAAGCGTGCACGCAGGAGATGGGAGTATGCGGTGGTTCAGCGTGCTTTCAAGAAGAACGGAGCACGCTGTATCAACGGACTTCTTGATGGCACACTCTTGCATCAGCCACCATCCATCCCAGGGCTGATTGAGTTTTGGACAGACCTCTTCTCTCCACCACGTGTCAGGTCTCGACCTCCGCGTGGGGAGGGTCTGTCCGATGAGCTGCTGCCATTCTCGAAGAGGGTGCCCTTCCGTGACCTCTGGGCTCCCATTTCTGCAGAAGAAGCCACTGCTGCTCTCCCGCCTCGCAATTCTGCTGCAGGTCCTGATGGCCTCACGCCGACGCAACTGCGTCGCCTTCCCCGGGAGGTTCTCCTCAAGATCCTTAATTTCCTCCTCCTTTCCCGTTCCCTTCCATCCCGACTCCTTCAGGCCAGAACAACCCTGCTGCCCAAGAAGACCGCCGCAGCATCCCCTGCTGACTTTCGTCCGATCACAGTGTGCTCGGTGCTGACCAGAGCC
>NC_064641.1:415499726-415507226 GCF_023864345.2 Schistocerca serialis cubense | reverse complement strand
GGGGCGGCAACATAGTGGAGCCGCAGTGTCACTAATGTACAGAGATAGAACAGTTTCGACTGGAACCAGAGTAACCGTATACACGGCACTGATGAGTAATAGATGCAGAGCCATCAGAATACAATGTATACAACCGTCCCTATACATGCTGAAAGACTCTGCACACAATGAGAACCACACGTCAGCCAGACACTCTTATCACACACTACTCTCTTATCACACACTACTCTCTTATCACACACTACTCTCTGCCTGTAACAGGCACACACACAATATCTAACCACCAGCATGGAAGAACATCCAGTGCATCCTCTCCGCCACATGACACAATCCACACTATCATTACCAGACCGGGAGGTCCACCCAGAAAACACAATATCCCACCCTTCCGACATCCGCACATTGCTCAGCTAAGCCACGAACACCCACACATGTCCTACACAGGGGTGCACCCAACATCACAATACTGCCTCCTGTCACAGCACACATTCAATGGCAGGAATGAAAGACACAGATCTGCCACAACCATGGAATTGGAGCGCCGCCTGTCATGAGCCAAAAGTGCATCCTGACGTGACAAATCAGATAATACCGCAGGCATCCAATTACGATAATCACTATCAACGAACCTGCCGCCGCCCCCCCCCCCAATACACCTTTCCCTACAACAATGTGTATCTGAACCTACGCCATATTGTACCTTAACCTAACCTATATCGTACCTTAACCTAACCTAAATTGTACCTTAACCTAACCTATATCGTACCTTAACCTAACCTATATCGTACCTTAACCTAACCTATATTGTACCTTAACCTAACCTATATTGTACCTTAACCTAACCTACGTTGTGCCTTAACCTAACCTACGTTGTGCTTAACCTAACCTACGTTGTGCCTTAACCTAACCTACGTTGTGCCTTAACCTAACCTACGTTGTGCCTTAACCTAACCTACGTTGTGCCTTAACCTAACCTACGTTGTGCCTTAACCTAACCTACGTTGTGCCTTAACCTAACCTACGTTGTGCCTTAACCTAACCTACGTTGTGCCTTAACCTAACCTACGTTGTGCCTTAACCTAACCTACGTTGTGCCTTAACCTAACCTACGTTGTGCCTTAACCTAACCTACGTTGTGCCTTAACCTAACCTACGTTGTGCCTTAACCTAACCTACGTTGTGCCTTAACCTAACCTACGTTGTGCCTTAACCTAACCTACGTTGTGCCTTAACCTAACCTACGTTGTGCCTTAACCTAACCTACGTTGTGCCTTAACCTAACCTACGTTGTGCCTTAACCTAACCTACGTTGTGCCTTAACCTAACCTACGTTGTGCCTTAACCTAACCTACGTTGTGCCTTAACCTAACCTACGTTGTGCCTTAACCTAACCTACGTTGTGCCTTAACCTAACCTAATTTGTGCCTTAACCTAACCTAATTTGTGCCTTAACCTAACCTAATTTGTGCCTTAACCTAACCTAATTTGTGCCTTAACCTAACCTAATTTGTGCCTTAACCTAACCTAATTTGTGCCTTAACCTAACCTAATTTGTGCCTTAACCTAACCTAATTTGTGCCTTAACCTAACCTACGTTGTGCCTTAACCTAACCTACGTTGTGCCTTAACCTAACCTACGTTGTGCCTTAACCTAACCTACGTTGTGCCTTAACCTAACCTACGTTGTGCCTTAACCTAACCTACGTTGTGCCTTAACCTAACCTACGTTGTGCCTTAACCTAACCTACGTTGTGCCTTAACCTAACCTACGTTGTGCCTTAACCTAACCTACGTTGTGCCTTAACCTAACCTACGTTGTGCCTTAACCTAACCTACGTTGTGCCTTAACCTAACCTACGTTGTGCCTTAACCTAACCTACGTTGTGCCTTAACCTAACCTACGTTGTGCCTTAACCTAACCTACGTTGTGCCTTAACCTAACCAACGTTGAGCCTTAACCTAACCTAATTTGTGCCTTAACCTAACCTAATTTGTGCCTTAACCTAACCTAATTTGTGCCTTAACCTAACCTAATTTGTGCCTTAACCTAACCTAATTTGTGCCTTAACCTAACCTAATTTGTGCCTTAACCTAACCTAATTTGTGCCTTAACCTAACCTAATTTGTGCCTTAACCTAACCTACGTTGTGCCTTAACCTAACCTACGTTGTGCCTTAACCTAACCTACGTTGTGCCTTAACCTAACCTACGTTGTGCCTTAACCTAACCTACGTTGTGCCTTAACCTAACCTACGTTGTGCCTTAACCTAACCTACGTTGTGCCTTAACCTAACCTACGTTGTGCCTTAACCTAACCTACGTTGTGCCTTAACCTAACCTACGTTGTGCCTTAACCTAACCTAATTTGTGCCTTAACCTAACCTAATTTGTGCCTTAACCTAACCTAATTTGTGCCTTAACCTAACCTAATTTGTGCCTTAACCTAACCTACGTTGTGCCTTAACCTAACCTACGTTGTGCCTTAACCTAACCTACGTTGTGCCTTAACCTAACCTACGTTGTGCCTTAACCTAACCTACGTTGTGCCTTAACCTAACCTACGTTGTGCCTTAACCTAACCTAGTTTGTGCCTTAACCTAACCTAATTTGTGCCTTAACGTAACCCATGTTGTGCCGTAACGTAACCCATGTTGTGCCGTAACGTAACCCATGTTGTGCCGTAACGTAACCCATGTTGTGCCGTAACGTAACCCATGTTGTGCCGTAACGTAACCCATGTTGTGCCGTAACGTAACCCATGTTGTGCCGTAACGTAACCCATGTTGTGCCGTAACGTAACCCATGTTGTGCCGTAACGTAACCCATGTTGTGCCGTAACGTAACCCATGTTGTGCCGTAACGTAACCTATAATATGCCTTAACCTAACCTATAATATGCCTTAACCTAACCTATAATATGCCTTAACCTAACCTATAATATGCCTTAACCTAACCTATAATATGCCTTAACCTAACCTATAATATGCCTTAACCTAACCTATAATATGCCTTAACCTAACCTATAATATGCCTTAACCTAACCTATAATATGCCTTAACCTAACCTATAATATGCCTTAACCTAACCTATAATATGCCTTAACCTAACCTATAATATGCCTTAACCTAACCTAAAGTGCGCCGTAACCAAAACTATATTGCGCCTTAACCTGACGCACGTTGTCGCTGAACCTGCTCTGTAATTGTTATGCAACTCGTTAAATTAGTGTAGTGTTGCCTAACCGCAACCCTCGCAATATAGTTCGCTACTCGCACTGCCCGGTCCCCTGTGTATCGCGTCATGTTAAACACCTTGCAGGTGTTGCTGACTTTCCACATGCTCCTGCTATACACTGTAATGTGGATAGCAGCAGGACGTACATGCCCCCCCCCCCTTCCCCCCTGCCTTCGCAAGCTGGTCGGTGAGAAGTTTGCATGTTCAACGCCCTTCGCATGCCGACGTACTCAGCCTACGTTGTGGTACGGCCTGTCACCTGTCCGCCGATGTACGCAAAACCCACAAACTGTACTGCACATTGGTCCGTATGTACTGAATGATACATCGTGGCACATGTGGCCGTATGACGACTGCGCCTAGCAACGGCGGACCATACAGTCCAAATATTGTGCACGCAGCTACGTGTCGTCTCCCTATAAGAGCTGGATTGCAGTGTGGTACGCCATACAGACGTGTGGGAGGAACGGACGCCCTGGATGGCGATCAGCATGAGCAGTCTGTTGATGTAGTGGAGCGTGTATTCGGACGTAGTCGTCTCTTCTCACACACCGTGATAGCATGTTGCGCCGTGTTCCACATCTGCGACATGCTGCAGAGGCCGGCTGACAGTCGTTCGCGCAATGGACACCGCATACGTACGGGGTCGACCTTCCACGTGTTCTCTAGGCGTGCACATGTTGTTGCGTCTATGTGGGCAGACGTAGTGTGTTGTGACACCTGACACAGGCATGCAATACTCGTTGCAAATGGCGATGGACGTGTACGTTTGCTGGTGACGTTACGCAAATGAACAACTGGTAACCCGTTGTGGTGCGGTTGTTCTCGCTAGAGGTGAATCAGTGTTGGCGACGATCGGTCGAGCTATTAACCGGTTGTTTCAGGGATACCCACCATGCCCACGAACGTGAAAGGGGATCTGGGTGTGAGGCGATACGCGGCGGTGGCTGGGTGGGACCGTCCCCGGCCGGTGAGGGGGGGCCGCCCGGCGTGCTGGCAGCGCGGTGCGTGGGCGCACGCGCTACAGCCGGCTGGTGGGGGCGGCCAGTGGCAGGCGCGCCGGCCGACGAACGCGGCAGGCGGCGCAGCTGCGCGCCGGCGCCCCCTGCTCGCGGCGCCTTGCGGCCAAAGTAGGTCCTCGCGGGCCCGGTGCGAAGCGCGGTGGCCATCTGCAGTGTGCTGGTCCGATTGAGGACTTTGTGCGCTGAGGATGCGCCGCCGCCCGGCGCTCGGCGCCGCGACGCCGTCTGCTGCTCGGTCGCCCCAGCGGTTCTCGCAGGTGGTTTGTATCGCAGCTGTGCGGACGTGTTGGCGCGTGCGCTGTGCTGGGAGAGTTCGCTTCGGCACCCAAGTGGGGCTTTTGTCCTTCTGTGGCGCCGGCGTTGGAGCTGCCGGTCACCGTAGGTGGCGCGTGTTGTCTCCCGCCGGCAATGCCACGACAGCACGCTCCCGGGCCTCTGTCGGCAGCGGCAAGCTCAGTTGGGAGCACGGGTGGTCGCACCTAAAGCGTCTACTCGCCTAACTCCGGGCGATTGCGCCTCTCTCGAACCCGACCAAGTACTTAGGACGGCGCTGCGCGCCGCCGGGACCTGAGAGGGTTTCGAGGTGTGTTGTGCAGGGGAGCTCAGCCTCCTCCTGTTTGCAGAATAATTGAGCGGACGCTTGCGTGTTCGCGCGGGTCCCCGGGACACACTCCCGGGCGGCCGGCTGCTCAGCTCTAGTTGACGCAGCTCCCTGGTTGATCCTGCCAGTAGTCATATGCTTGTCTCAAAGATTAAGCCATGCATGTCTCAGTACAAGCCGCATTAAGGTGAAACCGCGAATGGCTCATTAAATCAGTTATGGTTCCTTAGATCGTACCCACGTTACTTGGATAACTGTGGTAATTCTAGAGCTAATACATGCAAACAGAGTCCCGACCAGAGATGGAAGGGACGCTTTTATTAGATCAAAACCAATCGGTCGGCTCGTCCGGTCCGTTTGCCTTGGTGACTCTGAATAACTTTGGGCTGATCGCACGGTCCTCGTACCGGCGACGCATCTTTCAAATGTCTGCCTTATCAACTGTCGATGGTAGGTTCTGCGCCTACCATGGTTGTAACGGGTAACGGGGAATCAGGGTTCGATTCCGGAGAGGGAGCCTGAGAAACGGCTACCACATCCAAGGAAGGCAGCAGGCGCGCAAATTACCCACTCCCGGCACGGGGAGGTAGTGACGAAAAATAACGATACGGGACTCATCCGAGGCCCCGTAATCGGAATGAGTACACTTTAAATCCTTTAACGAGTATCTATTGGAGGGCAAGTCTGGTGCCAGCAGCCGCGGTAATTCCAGCTCCAATAGCGTATATTAAAGTTGTTGCGGTTAAAAAGCTCGTAGTTGGATTTGTGTCCCACGCTGTTGGTTCACCGCCCGTCGGTGTTTAACTGGCATGTATCGTGGGACGTCCTGCCGGTGGGGCGAGCCGAAGGCGTGCGACCGCCTCGTGCGTGCTCGTGCGTCCCGAGGCGGACCCCGTTGAAATCCTACCAGGGTGCTCTTTATTGAGTGTCTCGGTGGGCCGGCACGTTTACTTTGAACAAATTAGAGTGCTTAAAGCAGGCAAGCCCGCCTGAATACTGTGTGCATGGAATAATGGAATAGGACCTCGGTTCTATTTTGTTGGTTTTCGGAACCCGAGGTAATGATTAATAGGGACAGGCGGGGGCATTCGTATTGCGACGTTAGAGGTGAAATTCTTGGATCGTCGCAAGACGAACAGAAGCGAAAGCATTTGCCAAGTATGTTTTCATTAATCAAGAACGAAAGTTAGAGGTTCGAAGGCGATCAGATACCGCCCTAGTTCTAACCATAAACGATGCCAGCCAGCGATCCGCCGCAGTTCCTCCGATGACTCGGCGGGCAGCCTCCGGGAAACCAAAGCTTTTGGGTTCCGGGGGAAGTATGGTTGCAAAGCTGAAACTTAAAGGAATTGACGGAAGGGCACCACCAGGAGTGGAGCCTGCGGCTTAATTTGACTCAACACGGGAAACCTCACCAGGCCCGGACACCGGAAGGATTGACAGATTGATAGCTCTTTCTTGATTCGGTGGGTGGTGGTGCATGGCCGTTCTTAGTTGGTGGAGCGATTTGTCTGGTTAATTCCGATAACGAACGAGACTCTAGCCTGCTAACTAGTCGCGTGACATCCTTCGTGCTGTCAGCGATTACTTTTCTTCTTAGAGGGACAGGCGGCTTCTAGCCGCACGAGATTGAGCAATAACAGGTCTGTGATGCCCTTAGATGTTCTGGGCCGCACGCGCGCTACACTGAAGGGATCAGCGTGTCTTCCTAGGCCGAAAGGTCGGGGTAACCCGCTGAACCTCCTTCGTGCTAGGGATTGGGGCTTGCAATTGTTCCCCATGAACGAGGAATTCCCAGTAAGCGCGAGTCATAAGCTCGCGTTGATTACGTCCCTGCCCTTTGTACACACCGCCCGTCGCTACTACCGATTGAATGATTTAGTGAGGTCTTCGGACTGGTACGCGGCATTGACTCTGTCGTTGCCGATGCTACCGGAAAGATGACCAAACTTGATCATTTAGAGGAAGTAAAAGTCGTAACAAGGTTTCCGTAGGTGAACCTGCGGAAGGATCATTACCGACTAGACTGCATGTCTTTCGATGTGCGTGTCGTGTCGCGCAACACGCTACCTGTACGGCTCGCAGTAGCCGTGCGCCGCGTGCGGAACCACGCGTTCGTCTCAAAACTAACGGCAATGTTGTGTGGTACGAGCGCTGAAGCGCTGGAGCGGCTGGCCTGCGGCACCTGGCGCCTGGCGCCGGTTTTGAATGACTTTCGCCCGAGTGCCTGTCCGCTCCGGTGTGGAGCCGTACGACGCCCATCGGCCGTGAGGCCGTTGGACACTGAACGCTGGAACAGGGGCCGCCACACGCCTCAGTCCCGCCTATGCAACTGTCTTGAAAGAGATAGTGGAAACTATGAAAAGATCACCCAGGACGGTGGATCACTCGGCTCGTGGGTCGATGAAGAACGCAGCAAATTGCGCGTCGACATGTGAACTGCAGGACACATGAACATCGACGTTTCGAACGCACATTGCGGTCCATGGATTCCGTTCCCGGGCCACGTCTGGCTGAGGGTCGGCTACGTATACTGAAGCGCGCGGCGTTTGCCCCGCTTCGCAGACCTGGGAGTGTCGTGGCCGCCTGTGGGGCCGGCCGCGTCTCCTTAAACGTGCGATGCGCGCCCGTCGCCTGGCGGTT
>NC_064641.1:415489726-415494726 GCF_023864345.2 Schistocerca serialis cubense | reverse complement strand
ATTGACATCGAGGCCAGAATGGACACCTCCACCTACAGGGATCCGCCGGAACTACGCCAACCATGCTGGCAAAACAGTACCTCCATCTATACAAATATGGCGAAACCACATGCGATAGCTCCATCTATGCGAATCTGACAACACTACATCCGCCATGTCGAGCGCACCACAAAACATACCGCCATCTGTAGGTCTCCCTCAGCATGAGCTCCTGCAACGACGATACCGCCATCTATGGGACGCCAAGCCGACTAAGACATCGATGGGCCCACAGTGCCCATCTTTCGACGCCACCCACAAAGCATGCAGCCTCTCTCGACCACAGCACCCATACGCCAGTGCCTCTGCCGCACGAAGTCGTGGACCGGCAATCACACCACCTGCACCCGTTCGTGCCCCACCCCAACCGCCAAACTCGCATCGCCAGCGGATGAACGGCGGACGTTTCCCGCACTCGTAAGGTGCAATCCACACCTATAACATGCGTTTCATGAAGAGATATTTCCAATATGCGACATTCCCGCTGTCCCTATTCATGAGCTGCGAGCTGTACCACGTACAAGCTACAGACGCGATCGCATTGCTCACTGTACGGATTCTCATGCTGAGCCATCAGCTAGGAAGCGCCCCATCCATGTCGGCACCCGTGGGCGTTGCACTCGCAGTCGCAAAAAACGCTGGGCACATATATGTCTCGGAAGAGTAACGACAGTCCGAGTCTCCTGCGTGGGAAGAGTCTTTCTAGGCCCTGACCCACGGGAAGGGTGTAGCTTCCCCCATCCCGGACATTTGACGTCGTCACACTACCGGTATTGACTAATAGACTGATTGCTGATAATCATTAGCCATACACTGGGGGAAACGGCCGACAGGGGCGGCAACATAGTGGAGCCGCAGTGTCACTAATGTACAGAGATAGAACAGTTTCGACTGGAACCAGAGTAACCGTATACACGGCACTGATGAGTAATAGATGCAGAGCCATCAGAATACAATGTATACAACCGTCCCTATACATGCTGAAAGACTCTGCACACAATGAGAACCACACGTCAGCCAGACACTCTTATCACACACTACTCTCTTATCACACACTACTCTCTTATCACACACTACTCTCTGCCTGTAACAGGCACACACACAATATCTAACCACCAGCATGGAAGAACATCCAGTGCATCCTCTCCGCCACATGACACAATCCACACTATCATTACCAGACCGGGAGGTCCACCCAGAAAACACAATATCCCACCCTTCCGACATCCGCACATTGCTCAGCTAAGCCACGAACACCCACACATGTCCTACACAGGGGTGCACCCAACATCACAATACTGCCTCCTGTCACAGCACACATTCAATGGCAGGAATGAAAGACACAGATCTGCCACAACCATGGAATTGGAGCGCCGCCTGTCATGAGCCAAAAGTGCATCCTGACGTGACAAATCAGATAATACCGCAGGCATCCAATTACGATAATCACTATCAACGAACCTGCCGCCGCCCCCCCCCCCCAATACACCTTTCCCTACAACAATGTGTATCTGAACCTACGCCATATTGTACCTTAACCTAACCTATATCGTACCTTAACCTAACCTAAATTGTACCTTAACCTAACCTATATCGTACCTTAACCTAACCTATATCGTACCTTAACCTAACCTATATTGTACCTTAACCTAACCTATATTGTACCTTAACCTAACCTACGTTGTGCCTTAACCTAACCTACGTTGTGCTTAACCTAACCTACGTTGTGCCTTAACCTAACCTACGTTGTGCCTTAACCTAACCTACGTTGTGCCTTAACCTAACCTACGTTGTGCCTTAACCTAACCTACGTTGTGCCTTAACCTAACCTACGTTGTGCCTTAACCTAACCTACGTTGTGCCTTAACCTAACCTACGTTGTGCCTTAACCTAACCTACGTTGTGCCTTAACCTAACCTACGTTGTGCCTTAACCTAACCTACGTTGTGCCTTAACCTAACCTACGTTGTGCCTTAACCTAACCTACGTTGTGCCTTAACCTAACCTACGTTGTGCCTTAACCTAACCTACGTTGTGCCTTAACCTAACCTACGTTGTGCCTTAACCTAACCTACGTTGTGCCTTAACCTAACCTACGTTGTGCCTTAACCTAACCTACGTTGTGCCTTAACCTAACCTACGTTGTGCCTTAACCTAACCTACGTTGTGCCTTAACCTAACCTACGTTGTGCCTTAACCTAACCTACGTTGTGCCTTAACCTAACCTACGTTGTGCCTTAACCTAACCTACGTTGTGCCTTAACCTAACCTACGTTGTGCCTTAACCTAACCTACGTTGTGCCTTAACCTAACCTAATTTGTGCCTTAACCTAACCTAATTTGTGCCTTAACCTAACCTAATTTGTGCCTTAACCTAACATAATTTGTGCCTTAACCTAACCTAATTTGTGCCTTAACCTAACCTACGTTGTGCCTTAACCTAACCTACGTTGTGCCTTAACCTAACCTACGTTGTGCCTTAACCTAACCTACGTTGTGCCTTAACCTAACCTACGTTGTGCCTTAACCTAACCTACGTTGTGCCTTAACCTAACCTACGTTGTGCCTTAACCTAACCTAATTTGTGCCTTAACCTAACCTAATTTGTGCCTTAACCTAACCTAATTTGTGCCTTAACCTAACCTAATTTGTGCCTTAACCTAACCTAATTTGTGCCTTAACCTAACCTAATTTGTGCCTTAACCTAACCTAATTTGTGCCTTAACCTAACCTAATTTGTGCCTTAACCTAACCTACGTTGTGCCTTAACCTAACCTACGTTGTGCCTTAACCTAACCTATGTTGTGCCTTAACCTAACCTACGTTGTGCCTTAACCTAACCTACGTTGTGCCTTAACCTAACCTACGTTGTGCCTTAACCTAACCTACGTTGTGCCTTAACCTAACCTACGTTGTGCCTTAACCTAACCTACGTTGTGCCTTAACCTAACCTACGTTGTGCCTTAACCTAACCTACGTTGTGCCTTAACCTAACCTAATTTGTGCCTTAACCTAACCTAATTTGTGCCTTAACCTAACCTAATTTGTGCCTTAACCTAACCTAATTTGTGCCTTAACCTAACCTACGTTGTGCCTTAACCTAACCTACGTTGTGCCTTAACCTAACCTACGTTGTGCCTTAACCTAACCTACGTTGTGCCTTAACCTAACCTACGTTGTGCCTTAACCTAACCTACGTTGTGCCTTAACCTAACCTAGTTTGTGCCTTAACCTAACCTAATTTGTGCCTTAACGTAACCCATGTTGTGCCGTAACGTAACCCATGTTGTGCCGTAACGTAACCCATGTTGTGCCGTAACGTAACCCATGTTGTGCCGTAACGTAACCCATGTTGTGCCGTAACGTAACCCATGTTGTGCCGTAACGTAACCCATGTTGTGCCGTAACGTAACCCATGTTGTGCCGTAACGTAACCCATGTTGTGCCGTAACGTAACCCATGTTGTGCCGTAACGTAACCCATGTTGTGCCGTAACGTAACCCATGTTGTGCCGTAACGTAACCTATAATATGCCTTAACCTAACCTATAATATGCCTTAACCTAACCTATAATATGCCTTAACCTAACCTATAATATGCCTTAACCTAACCTATAATATGCCTTAACCTAACCTATAATATGCCTTAACCTAACCTATAATATGCCTTAACCTAACCTATAATATGCCTTAACCTATCCTATAATATGCCTTAACCTAACCTATAATATGCCTTAACCTAACCTATAATATGCCTTAACCTAACCTAAAGTGCGCCGTAACCAAAACTATATTGCGCCTTAACCTGACGCACGTTGTCGCTGAACCTGCTCTGTAATTGTTATGCAACTCGTTAAATTAGTGTAGTGTTGCCTAACCGCAACCCTCGCAATATAGTTCGCTACTCGCACTGCCCGGTCCCCTGTGTATCGCGTCATGTTAAACACCTTGCAGGTGTTGCTGACTTTCCACATGCTCCTGCTATACACTGTAATGTGGATAGCAGCAGGACGTACATGCCCCCCCCCTTCCCCCCTGCCTTCGCAAGCTGGTCGGTGAGAAGTTTGCATGTTCAACGCCCTTCGCATGCCGACGTACTCAGCCTACGTTGTGGTACGGCCTGTCACCTGTCCGCCGATGTACGCAAAACCCACAAACTGTACTGCACATTGGTCCGTATGTACTGAATGATACATCGTGGCACATGTGGCCGTATGACGACTGCGCCTAGCAACGGCGGACCATACAGTCCAAATATTGTGCACGCAGCTACGTGTCGTCTCCCTATAAGAGCTGGATTGCAGTGTGGTACGCCATACAGACGTGTGGGAGGAACGGACGCCCTGGATGGCGATCAGCATGAGCAGTCTGTTGATGTAGTGGAGCGTGTATTCGGACGTAGTCGTCTCTTCTCACACACCGTGATAGCATGTTGCACCGTGTTCCACATCTGCGACATGCTGCAGAGGCCGGCTGACAGTCGTTCGCGCAATGGACACCGCATACGTACGGGGTCGACCTTCCACGTGTTCTCTAGGCGTGCACATGTTGTTGCGTCTATGTGGGCAGACGTAGTGTGTTGTGACACCTGACACAGGCATGCAATACTCGTTGCAAATGGCGATGGACGTGTACGTTTGCTGGTGACGTTACGCAAATGAACAACTGGTAACCCGTTGTGGTGCGGTTGTTCTCGCTAGAGGTGAATCAGTGTTGGCGACGATCGGTCGAGCTATTAACCGGTTGTTTCAGGGATACCCACCATGCCCACGAACGTGAAAGGGGATCTGGGTGTGAGGCGATACGCGGCGGTGGCTGGGTGGGACCGTCCCCGGCCGGTGAGGGGGGGCCGCCCGGCGTGCTGGCAGCGCGGTGCGTGGGCGCACGCGCTACAGCCGGCTGGTGGGGGCGGCCAGTGGCAGGCGCGCCGGCCGACGGACGCGGCAGGCGGCGCAGCTGCGC
>NC_064641.1:415482226-415484726 GCF_023864345.2 Schistocerca serialis cubense | reverse complement strand
AAGGGTCTGGGCGTGAGCCTGCCTGGAGCCGCCGTCGGTGCAGATCTTGGTGGTAGTAGCAAATACTCCAGCGAGGCCCTGGAGGGCTGACGCGGAGAAGGGTTTCGTGTGAACAGCCGTTGCACACGAGTCAGTCGATCCTAAGCCCTAGGAGAAATCCGATGTTGATGGGGGCCGTCATAGCATGATGCACTTTGTGCTGGCCCCCGTTGGGCGAAAGGGAATCCGGTTCCTATTCCGGAACCCGGCAGCGGAACCGATACAAGTCGGGCCCCTCTTTTAGAGATGCTCGTCGGGGTAACCCAAAAGGACCCGGAGACGCCGTCGGGAGATCGGGGAAGAGTTTTCTTTTCTGCATGAGCGTTCGAGTTCCCTGGAATCCTCTAGCAGGGAGATAGGGTTTGGAACGCGAAGAGCACCGCAGTTGCGGCGGTGTCCCGATCTTCCCCTCGGACCTTGAAAATCCGGGAGAGGGCCACGTGGAGGTGTCGCGCCGGTTCGTACCCATATCCGCAGCAGGTCTCCAAGGTGAAGAGCCTCTAGTCGATAGAATAATGTAGGTAAGGGAAGTCGGCAAATTGGATCCGTAACTTCGGGATAAGGATTGGCTCTGAGGATCGGGGCGTGTCGGGCTTGGTCGGGAAGTGGGTCAGCGCTAACGTGCCGGGCCTGGGCGAGGTGAGTGCCGTAGGGGTGCCGGTAAGTGCGGGCGTTTAGCGCGGGCGTGGTCTGCTCTCGCCGTTGGTCGGCCTCGTGCTGGCCGGCGGTGCAGGATGCGCGCGCCTGCGCGGCGTTCGCGCCCCGGTGCTTCAACCTGCGTGCAGGATCCGAGCTCGGTCCCGTGCCTTGGCCTCCCACGGATCTTCCTTGCTGCGAGGCCGCGTCCGCCTTAGCGTGCTCCTCCGGGGGCGCGCGGGTGCGCGGATTCTCTTCGGCCGCCATTCAACGATCAACTCAGAACTGGCACGGACTGGGGGAATCCGACTGTCTAATTAAAACAAAGCATTGCGATGGCCCTAGCGGGTGTTGACGCAATGTGATTTCTGCCCAGTGCTCTGAATGTCAACGTGAAGAAATTCAAGCAAGCGCGGGTAAACGGCGGGAGTAACTATGACTCTCTTAAGGTGGCCAAGTGGCGGCGGTGTGGCTGCATCCGGACTTGGCTTTTCGAAGTGCGGTCTTGATGTAGTCGTGCTGCTGCTGCGAGGTGCCTTCCTTGGGTTATGGTTACAGGGAGAGTGATGCGCAATACATGGGCCTAGCCCTCTTAGCCTCTCCTCTCCTGCGGTCTTCTCCCCTTCTCGTGGGCCCGCTGATTTTCGCAGAGTGGAAGACCGCACCAGGGGCTTGGGGGGGTTACCAGCCCCCCCTCGCATTATCCCTTTTTTTAGTTGGGGGCAGTAACCAGAGAATAAGTGGTGGCCCTTCCGCTGAAGGTGCCACCCCAACTCCCCCAGCACCTAGCCGGCCAACCGGCCGTGCCGAAAATCTTGTAACTTTTGCAGCAGTATACGCCTGTAGTGAGTGCCACCGCAGCTTCACCACCAAGAATGGTCTCGGGGTCCATCGCCGCCGCCAACATCTTGCGGCCGCCAACGCGGAGATCGTGACGGAGAGGCATCGCGCGAGGTGGACGGAGGAAGAAGTCCTGTCGCTCGCCAAGGCAGAGGCCGAACTGTTCCTCGAGAGGGACGCCCGGTTCTTCTTTGTAAATCAAGAACTCATCAGGATGTTCCCCGACCGAACGCTTGAGGCAATCAAGTGCCGACGGCGGCAAGCTGCCCACAAGCAGCTTGTCCGCCAGTTCATGGAGGCGCTTGAGATCGGTCGGGGGGAAGAGCCGGCGTCCCGCCGGGGAGCAGCGAGCCCGCTGCCTGACGCGGGCGAGGCCGCTGCGCCGCCCGTCGACGCAGCCGAGGACTTCGCGGCCGCCACCACCGGGCCGCCGCCGGAGGGGCCGACTGACGCCGCCATCTGGGAGCATCTGGCGGGGCTACCTGCTTCCGCCCAGCGTTTCTCTGCCCTGGATCGAGTCATAGGTCTGGGGCGGGGCACGCCGCCCGATGTCATCCTGGGCATGCTCCCGGATGCCCTTGCGTCGGTCGGGTCCAGAGGGGAGAGATCGATCACCAGGACACAGCGGCCGCGCCAACCATCGAAGCGGCCGCCTGCCGCGCCGCCGACGCAGAAGCGCAAGCGGCGCCGCTGGGAATACGCGAGAACGCAGGATGCCTTCCGACGGTCGCGTGCACGTTGCGTGCGCGGCCTCTTGGATGGCACCCTGCTCCAGCCGCCACCTGCCATCCCTGGTCTGCTGGACTTCTGGGCGGACCTCTTCACTAAGAAGCCCGTCTCCACCGCGGGCTTCATTCGTGACCGCCTCCTTCCGCACTCGGAGCCTGTCGCTCTTGAGTGCCTATGGGGGCCGGTCACACATGAGGAGGTCGCTGCCGCGTTGCCGCCCAGGGGATCAGCAGCTGGGCCGGACGGCCTTACCCCA
>NC_064641.1:415472226-415477226 GCF_023864345.2 Schistocerca serialis cubense | reverse complement strand
CTGTACGGATTCTCATGCTGAGCCATCAGCTAGGAAGCGCCCCATCCATGTCGGCACCCGTGGGCGTTGCACTCGCAGTCGCAAAAAACGCTGGGCACATATATGTCTCGGAAGAGTAACGACAGTCCGAGTCTCCTGCGTGGGAAGAGTCTTTCTAGGCCCTGACCCACGGGAAGGGTGTAGCTTCCCCCATCCCGGACATTTGACGTCGTCACACTACCGGTATTGACTAATAGACTGATTGCTGATAATCATTAGCCATACACTGGGGGAAACGGCCGACAGGGGCGGCAACATAGTGGAGCCGCAGTGTCACTAATGTACAGAGATAGAACAGTTTCGACTGGAACCAGAGTAACCGTATACACGGCACTGATGAGTAATAGATGCAGAGCCATCAGAATACAATGTATACAACCGTCCCTATACATGCTGAAAGACTCTGCACACAATGAGAACCACACGTCAGCCAGACACTCTTATCACACACTACTCTCTTATCACACACTACTCTCTTATCACACACTACTCTCTGCCTCTAACAGGCACACACACAATATCTAACCACCAGCATGGAAGAACATCCAGTGCATCCTCTCCGCCACATGACACAATCCACACTATCATTACCAGACCGGGAGGTCCACCCAGAAAACACAATATCCCACCCTTCCGACATCCGCACATTGCTCAGCTAAGCCACGAACACCCACACATGTCCTACACAGGGGTGCACCCAACATCACAATACTGCCTCCTGTCACAGCACACATTCAATGGCAGGAATGAAAGACACAGATCTGCCACAACCATGGAATTGGAGCGCCGCCTGTCATGAGCCAAAAGTGCATCCTGACGTGACAAATCAGATAATACCGCAGGCATCCAATTACGATAATCACTATCAACGAACCTGCCGCCGCCCCCCCCCCCCCAATACACCTTTCCCTACAACAATGTGTATCTGAACCTACGCCATATTGTACCTTAACCTAACCTATATCGTACCTTAACCTAACCTAAATTGTACCTTAACCTAACCTATATCGTACCTTAACCTAACCTATATCGTACCTTAACCTAACCTATATTGTACCTTAACCTAACCTATATTGTACCTTAACCTAACCTACGTTGTGCCTTAACCTAACCTACGTTGTGCTTAACCTAACCTACGTTGTGCCTTAACCTAACCTACGTTGTGCCTTAACCTAACCTACGTTGTGCCTTAACCTAACCTACGTTGTGCCTTAACCTAACCTACGTTGTGCCTTAACCTAACCTACGTTGTGCCTTAACCTAACCTACGTTGTGCCTTAACCTAACCTACGTTGTGCCTTAACCTAACCTACGTTGTGCCTTAACCTAACCTACGTTGTGCCTTAACCTAACCTACGTTGTGCCTTAACCTAACCTACGTTGTGCGTTAACCTAACCTACGTTGTGCCTTAACCTAACCTACGTTGTGCCTTAACCTAACCTACGTTGTGCCTTAACCTAACCTACGTTGTGCCTTAACCTAACCTACGTTGTGCCTTAACCTAACCTACGTTGTGCCTTAACCTAACCTACGTTGTGCCTTAACCTAACCTACGTTGTGCCTTAACCTAACCTACGTTGTGCCTTAACCTAACCTACGTTGTGCCTTAACCTAACCTACGTTGTGCCTTAACCTAACCTACGTTGTGCCTTAACCTAACCTACGTTGTGCCTTAACCTAACCTACGTTGTGCCTTAACCTAACCTACGTTGTGCCTTAACCTAACCTACGTTGTGCCTTAACCTAACCTACGTTGTGCCTTAACCTAACCTAATTTGTGCCTTAACCTAACCTAATTTGTGCCTTAACCTAACCTAATTTGTGCCTTAACCTAACCTAATTTGTGCCTTAACCTAACCTAATTTGTGCCTTAACCTAACCTAATTTGTGCCTTAACCTAACCTACGTTGTGCCTTAACCTAACCTACGTTGTGCCTTAACCTAACCTACGTTGTGCCTTAACCTAACCTACGTTGTGCCTTAACCTAACCTACGTTGTGCCTTAACCTAACCTACGTTGTGCCTTAACCTAACCTACGTTGTGCCTTAACCTAACCTACGTTGTGCCTTAACCTAACCTACGTTGTGCCTTAACCTAACCTACGTTGTGCCTTAACCTAACCTACGTTGTGCCTTAACCTAACCTACGTTGTGCCTTAACCTAACCTACGTTGTGCCTTAACCTAACCTACGTTGTGCCTTAACCTAACCTACGATGTGCCTTAACCTAACCTACGTTGTGCCTTAACCTAACCTACGTTGTGCCTTAACCTAACCTACGTTGTGCCTTAACCTAACCTAATTTGTGCCTTAACCTAACCTAATTTGTGCCTTAACCTAACCTAATTTGTGCCTTAACCTAACCTAATTTGTGCCTTAACCTAACCTAATTTGTGCCTTAACCTAACCTAATTTGTGCCTTAACCTAACCTACGTTGTGCCTTAACCTAACCTACGTTGTGCCTTAACCTAACCTACGTTGTGCCTTAACCTAACCTACGTTGTGCCTTAACCTAACCTACGTTGTGCCTTAACCTAACCTACGTTGTGCCTTAACCTAACCTACGTTGTGCCTTAACCTAACCTACGTTGTGCCTTAACCTAACCTACGTTGTGCCTTAACCTAACCTACGTTGTGCCTTAACCTAACCTAATTTGTGCCTTAACCTAACCTAATTTGTGCCTTAACCTAACCTAATTTGTGCCTTAACCTAACCTAATTTGTGCCTTAACCTAACCTAATTTGTGCCTTAACCTAACCTACGTTGTGCCTTAACCTAACCTACGTTGTGCCTTAACCTAACCTACGTTGTGCCTTAACCTAACCTACGTTGTGCCTTAACCTAACCTACGTTGTGCCTTAACCTAACCTACGTTGTGCCTTAACCTAACCTAGTTTGTGCCTTAACCTAACCTAATTTGTGCCTTAACGTAACCCATGTTGTGCCGTAACGTAACCCATGTTGTGCCGTAACGTAACCCATGTTGTGCCGTAACGTAACCCATGTTGTGCCGTAACGTAACCCATGTTGTGCCGTAACGTAACCCATGTTGTGCCGTAACGTAACCCATGTTGTGCCGTAACGTAACCCATGTTGTGCCGTAACGTAACCCATGTTGTGCCGTAACGTAACCCATGTTGTGCCGTAACGTAACCCATGTTGTGCCGTAACGTAACCCATGTTGTGCCGTAACGTAACCTATAATATGCCTTAACCTAACCTATAATATGCCTTAACCTAACCTATAATATGCCTTAACCTAACCTATAATATGCCTTAACCTAACCTATAATATGCCTTAACCTAACCTATAATATGCCTTAACCTAACCTATAATATGCCTTAACCTAACCTATAATATGCCTTAACCTAACCTATAATATGCCTTAACCTAACCTATAATATGCCTTAACCTAACCTATAATATGCCTTAACCTAACCTAAAGTGCGCCGTAACCAAAACTATATTGCGCCTTAACCTGACGCACGTTGTCGCTGAACCTGCTCTGTAATTGTTATGCAACTCGTTAAATTAGTGTAGTGTTGCCTAACCGCAACCCTCGCAATATAGTTCGCTACTCGCACTGCCCGGTCCCCTGTGTATCGCGTCATGTTAAACACCTTGCAGGTGTTGCTGACTTTCCACATGCTCCTGCTATACACTGTAATGTGGATAGCAGCAGGACGTACATGCCCCCCCCCTTCCCCCCTGCCTTCGCAAGCTGGTCGGTGAGAAGTTTGCATGTTCAACGCCCTTCGCATGCCGACGTACTCAGCCTACGTTGTGGTACGGCCTGTCACCTGTCCGCCGATGTACGCAAAACCCACAAACTGTACTGCACATTGGTCCGTATGTACTGAATGATACATCGTGGCACATGTGGCCGTATGACGACTGCGCCTAGCAACGGCGGACCATACAGTCCAAATATTGTGCACGCAGCTACGTGTCGTCTCCCTATAAGAGCTGGATTGCAGTGTGGTACGCCATACAGACGTGTGGGAGGAACGGACGCCCTGGATGGCGATCAGCATGAGCAGTCTGTTGATGTAGTGGAGCGTGTATTCGGACGTAGTCGTCTCTTCTCACACACCGTGATAGCATGTTGCACCGTGTTCCACATCTGCGACATGCTGCAGAGGCCGGCTGACAGTCGTTCGCGCAATGGACACCGCATACGTACGGGGTCGACCTTCCACGTGTTCTCTAGGCGTGCACATGTTGTTGCGTCTATGTGGGCAGACGTAGTGTGTTGTGACACCTGACACAGGCATGCAATACTCGTTGCAAATGGCGATGGACGTGTACGTTTGCTGGTGACGTTACGCAAATGAACAACTGGTAACCCGTTGTGGTGCGGTTGTTCTCGCTAGAGGTGAATCAGTGTTGGCGACGATCGGTCGAGCTATTAACCGGTTGTTTCAGGGATACCAACCATGCCCACGAACGTGAAAGGGGATCTGGGTGTGAGGCGATACGCGGCGGTGGCTGGGTGGGACCGTCCCCGGCCGGTGAGGGGGGGCCGCCCGGCGTGCTGGCAGCGCGGTGCGTGGGCGCACGCGCTACAGCCGGCTGGTGGGGGCGGCCAGTGGCAGGCGCGCCGGCCGACGGACGCGGCAGGCGGCGCAGCTGCGCGCCGGCGCCCCCTGCTCGCGGCGCCTTGCGGCCAAAGTAGGTCCTCGCGGGCCCGGTGCGAAGCGCGGTGGCCATCTGCAGTGTGCTGGTCCGATTGAGGACTTTGTGCGCTGAGGATGCGCCGCCGCCCGGCGCTCGGCGCCGCGACGCCGTCTGCTGCTCGGTCGCCCCAGCGGTTCTCGCAGGTGGTTTGTATCGCAGCTGTGCGGACGTGTTGGCGCGTGCGCTGTGCTGGGAGAGTTCGCTTCGGCACCCAAGTGGGGCTTTTGTCCTTCTGTGGCGCCGGCGTTGGAGCTGCCGGTCACCGTAGGTGGCGCGTGTT
>NC_064641.1:415449726-415464726 GCF_023864345.2 Schistocerca serialis cubense | reverse complement strand
AGAATCGCTACGGACCTCCATCAGGGTTTCCCCTGACTTCGTCCTGGCCAGGCATAGTTCACCATCTTTCGGGTCCCAACGTGTACGCTCTAGGTGCGCCTCACCTCGCAATGAGGACGAGACGCCCCGGGAGTGCGGAGGCCGCCGCCCCGTGAAGGGCGGGGAAGCCCCATCCTCCCTCGGCCCGCGCAAGGCGAGACCTTCACTTTCATTACGCCTTTAGGTTTCGTACAGCCCAATGACTCGCGCACATGTTAGACTCCTTGGTCCGTGTTTCAAGACGGGTCGTGAAATTGTCCAAAGCTGAAGCGCCGCTGACGGGAGCGATTATTCCGCCCGAGAGCATCCCGAGCCAACAGCGGCGCGGGTCCGGGGCCGGGCCAGGTAGGTCCGTCATCCGGGAAGAACCGCGCGCGCTTGCCGGGAGCCCGAGCGCCCAAAGGGGCGAATCGACTCCTCCAGATATACCGCCGGGCAGCCAGCCAGGACACCGGGGCTCTGCCCAACAGACGCGAACCGAGGCCCGCGGAAGGACAGGCTGCGCACCCGGGCCGTAGGCCGGCACCCAGCGGGTCGCGACGTCCTACTAGGGGAGAAGTGCGGCCCACCGCACACCGGAACGGCCCCGCCCCGCGGCGAGTGGAAAGGCAACCGGACACGACCCCGCCGCGGATTGCTCCGCGCGGGCGGCCGGCCCCATCTGCCGAGGGCGGAGGCCAGTGGCCGGATGGGCGTGAATCTCACCCGTTCGACCTTTCGGACTTCTCACGTTTACCCCAGAACGGTTTCACGTACTTTTGAACTCTCTCTTCAAAGTTCTTTTCAACTTTCCCTCACGGTACTTGTTCGCTATCGGTCTCATGGTCATATTTAGTCTCAGATGGAGTTTACCACCCACTTGGAGCTGCACTCTCAAGCAACCCGACTCGAAGGAGAGGTCCCGCCGACGCTCGCACCGGCCGCTACGGGCCTGGCACCCTCTACGGGCCGTGGCCTCATTCAAGTTGGACTTGGGCTCAGCGCGAGGCGTCGGGGTAGTGGACCCTCCCAAACACCACATGCCACGACAGGCGGCAGCCTGCGGGGTTCGGTGCTGGACTCTTCCCTGTTCGCTCGCCGCTACTGGGGGAATCCTTGTTAGTTTCTTTTCCTCCGCTTAGTAATATGCTTAAATTCAGCGGGTAGTCTCGCCTGCTCTGAGGTCGTTGTACGAGGTGTCGCACGCCACACCGCCAGCCGGCTGTGCACGCTACCGAGTAAGTACCGGTATGCGAACCGCCAGGCGACGGGCGCGCATCGCACGTTTAAGGAGACGCGGCCGGCCCCACAGGCGGCCACGACACTCCCAGGTCTGCGAAGCGGGGCAAACGCCGCGCGCTTCAGTATACGTAGCCGACCCTCAGCCAGACGTGGCCCGGGAACGGAATCCATGGACCGCAATGTGCGTTCGAAACGTCGATGTTCATGTGTCCTGCAGTTCACATGTCGACGCGCAATTTGCTGCGTTCTTCATCGACCCACGAGCCGAGTGATCCACCGTCCTGGGTGATCTTTTCATAGTTTCCACTATCTCTTTCAAGACAGTTGCATAGGCGGGACTGAGGCGTGTGGCGGCCCCTGTTCCAGCGTTCAGTGTCCAACGGCCTCACGGCCGATGGGCGTCGTACGGCTCCACACCGGAGCGGACAGGCACTCGGGCGAAAGTCATTCAAAACCGGCGCCAGGCGCCAGGTGCCGCAGGCCAGCCGCTCCAGCGCTTCAGCGCTCGTACCACACAACATTGCCGTTAGTTTTGAGACGAACGCGTGGTTCCGCACGCGGCGCACGGCTACTGCGAGCCGTACAGGTAGCGTGTTGCGCGACACGACACGCACATCGAAAGACATGCAGTCTAGTCGGTAATGATCCTTCCGCAGGTTCACCTACGGAAACCTTGTTACGACTTTTACTTCCTCTAAATGATCAAGTTTGGTCATCTTTCCGGTAGCATCGGCAACGACAGAGTCAATGCCGCGTACCAGTCCGAAGACCTCACTAAATCATTCAATCGGTAGTAGCGACGGGCGGTGTGTACAAAGGGCAGGGACGTAATCAACGCGAGCTTATGACTCGCGCTTACTGGGAATTCCTCGTTCATGGGGAACAATTGCAAGCCCCAATCCCTAGCACGAAGGAGGTTCAGCGGGTTACCCCGACCTTTCGGCCTAGGAAGACACGCTGATTCCTTCAGTGTAGCGCGCGTGCGGCCCAGAACATCTAAGGGCATCACAGACCTGTTATTGCTCAATCTCGTGCGGCTAGAAGCCGCCTGTCCCTCTAAGAAGAAAAGTAATCGCTGACAGCACGAAGGATGTCACGCGACTAGTTAGCAGGCTAGAGTCTCGTTCGTTATCGGAATTAACCAGACAAATCGCTCCACCAACTAAGAACGGCCATGCACCACCACCCACCGAATCAAGAAAGAGCTATCAATCTGTCAATCCTTCCGGTGTCCGGGCCTGGTGAGGTTTCCCGTGTTGAGTCAAATTAAGCCGCAGGCTCCACTCCTGGTGGTGCCCTTCCGTCAATTCCTTTAAGTTTCAGCTTTGCAACCATACTTCCCCCGGAACCCAAAAGCTTTGGTTTCCCGGAGGCTGCCCGCCGAGTCATCGGAGGAACTGCGGCGGATCGCTGGCTGGCATCGTTTATGGTTAGAACTAGGGCGGTATCTGATCGCCTTCGAACCTCTAACTTTCGTTCTTGATTAATGAAAACATACTTGGCAAATGCTTTCGCTTCTGTTCGTCTTGCGACGATCCAAGAATTTCACCTCTAACGTCGCAATACGAATGCCCCCGCCTGTCCCTATTAATCATTACCTCGGGTTCCGAAAACCAACAAAATAGAACCGAGGTCCTATTCCATTATTCCATGCACACAGTATTCAGGCGGGCTTGCCTGCTTTAAGCACTCTAATTTGTTCAAAGTAAACGTGCCGGCCCACCGAGACACTCAATAAAGAGCACCCTGGTAGGATTTCAACGGGGTCCGCCTCGGGACGCACGAGCACGCACGAGGCGGTCGCACGCCTTCGGCTCGCCCCACCGGCAGGACGTCCCACGATACATGCCAGTTAAACACCGACGGGCGGTGAACCAACAGCGTGGGACACAAATCCAACTACGAGCTTTTTAACCGCAACAACTTTAATATACGCTATTGGAGCTGGAATTACCGCGGCTGCTGGCACCAGACTTGCCCTCCAATAGATACTCGTTAAAGGATTTAAAGTGTACTCATTCCGATTACGGGGCCTCGGATGAGTCCCGTATCGTTATTTTTCGTCACTACCTCCCCGTGCCGGGAGTGGGTAATTTGCGCGCCTGCTGCCTTCCTTGGATGTGGTAGCCGTTTCTCAGGCTCCCTCTCCGGAATCGAACCCTGATTCCCCGTTACCCGTTACAACCATGGTAGGCGCAGAACCTACCATCGACAGTTGATAAGGCAGACATTTGAAAGATGCGTCGCCGGTACGAGGACCGTGCGATCAGCCCAAAGTTATTCAGAGTCACCAAGGCAAACGGACCGGACGAGCCGACCGATTGGTTTTGATCTAATAAAAGCGTCCCTTCCATCTCTGGTCGGGACTCTGTTTTTTTTTTTTTTTTTTTTTTTTTTTTTTTAAAAAAAAAAAAAAAAAAATCTTTATTGACAACAATATTATTTATACATGTTTAGCCCACCTCCTAACATGATTAGTGGGCCATAATGATTATTACATAGTTTAATATTTTGCAGCTAATTTACAAATAGTGTTAGTGAGCTACTTTCTAAGTTCTTAGGTAATATTAAATTCCTACAGTTACAATAATACTTTAGTTTACCTATGCATTCTATTTATGAGATACTACTTTAGGTTCCTGAGTTAGTGTTAATTTCTTGCAAAAGCAATGAGCAGTTTAATTTACCTATGTCTAATCTAGAATGACTACTAACTGCAGCGTCACAGGTGTGCCAGTGAGTATAAACCTACTTGGAGTGGCCAGGCTCCCCGAGCTAACCCCGAGGAGCGTGCCCCTGGCACTGGGCCGGCCGAGGTTAGTAATCGCTGCAGCTTCCTATGTTAGTATTCTAATCTAATCCTACTCTACTAACTTAACCTACGTCTTATTGGTGCTTTGTCGTGATCGGTTTGTTGATCCCATCCCCCTAATCCCGCACGTGGCGGTTTCCAACTACCAGAAGTCGGCCATTCCACGCACAGGCGGTATGGGACTGAGATCAAGTCCTAATCGGTTGGTTGTTCGAGAATTAGGTATTTGATATTTACCCTAGATCCCTTAGGTACTCTATTAAAACCTTTCGTGATACCTCTTCTGCCAGAGCATTCAAGGTATGAAAAGTGTCTTCCTGCCTTAAAAGGTCGTATGTCTGGTTATGTGGAAGTCTGTCTCTGTAAGTTTCCGCCACGTCATTGAAGAGAGGGCACTCGAAAACCACATGTTCGGGAGTTCCTTCCGCTGCGCCACAGTCGCACTCGGGGGTTGCCCTTTTCCCAAACCGACATAAGTATGTCGGATAGGGTCCATGACCAGTGAGGAAGTGGATGAGTCCTCGTGTGGGTTCAAAATACTTCATTGTACCACGTTCTTTGACATCAGGTAAGAACTCAAATGTTCTTCTTCCCGTTTCATCCTCCTCCCAGTTCCTTTGCCACAGTTCCTCCCCTCTGTTTCTTATCTCCCTTTTATCCTCTACTCTCACACCCATGATATCTATTATTTTTTCCCCATCTCCTTTTTTCACCCAATACCATGCCGCTTGTTCTCTAATTTTGATGTCTAGCGGGCAGAGCCCCATTATAACTAACAGAGCTCCCCCCGGTGACGTCCTATAGGCCCCCACTGATCTTAGTATCATGTTTCTCTGGACTCTTCTCACTGTCATGGCGGGCACGACCCGCGTGAGCCTGTGCGCCCAGACTCCCGAGCCGTAACCCACTACTAATGTGAGGATGCTGTTGTGATAAAGTCTGATAAGATGAGGGGGGAGATGAAAACGTTTACGTCCAATGGAAATGAGATTGTTTAATATTTGTAGAGCTTTCTGTGTTACGGCTTCTATGTGCCTTCCGAAGTTCCATCTCTCGTCAATTATGACTCCCAGATATCGTGCCTCACGTCGCCGAAGAACTGGTGAGCCATCGATTCTCACTGTAGGATTTCTTATTAGCTGACCTTTTAGTAACAGATAAGTAGACTTGCTTGGGGAAATTTTCATTTTCGTTTTAAGACACCATTGGTGTAGTCTTTCAATGGCCCTTTCAATTTTTGGTTCTATATCCTCTCGGCTACGACCGCCGACCAGCAGGAGGAGGTCATCTGCGTAGGCTATCACCTCTAGCACTTCTTCACTTTGTTGTAGTTCGTCTAACAAAGGTTCCATATGCAAGTCCCAAAACAGGGGCCCCAGTACTGAGCCTTGGGGACATCCCTTACTAATTGTTTTTCCGATTCTTCCGCTAGGGGATGATAGCCAAACCTCCCTATCCTTACAATAGCTCCTCAGACACCCATATAGCGGCCCTGGACACTCCTTCTCCCGTAAGCAGGAGAAGAGCGAAGGCCACCACAGGTTGTCGAAGGCGCCACTGATGTCCACCATGATGCCAACGACATATTTGTGCGGGGTCGAGCCGCAGACCTCAGCCGCCAGAGCGATCGCATCAGATGCCGACCGTCCCGGCCTGAAGCCGAACTGCCTGTTGCTCATCCCGCACAGCATCCGATGAGCCGTCAATCTGTCAGCCAGCAGTTTCTCCAAGAGCTTTCCGAATAGGTCCAATAAACAGATTGGCCTATAGGATTTGGCGTCAGTTGGATCTTTCTCTGGTCCCTTCTTGATTATGATTACATTTGCAGTTTTCCAGATCTTGGGAAACTTCCTTTGTTGGAGACACTCATTGAAGAGGCGAGTTAACGGCGCCACCAACTGGGGTGCCAGAAATTGCACCACCTCAGCCACAATGCCGTCTGGTCCTGGAGCTTTCCCTCGTTTCAGGGACTTTATTTGTGCAGCCACCTCCTCTTCCGAGAATGGGTAGACTGCCGTGTTGTTATTGTATTCCGTTACATATGCGTCCCGCAGTTGCTTTTGGTTTTCAGTTTCCTCGTCCGCGTTGTCGTCAGGCAGCAGGGACTGGAGAAGGACCTCAGCAGTTTCCTGCCAAGACTCCGTCATCCCGTCCCCCCGCCTGACAGTTGATAGCTCCAGAGGAGAGCGGATTTTTTCCCTTACCAATTTATAAGGGAGGCCCCACGGATCCACAGCTAACTGGTTCAGCACATAGCTTTCCCAGCTCCGTAGTCTCACTTCACGTAGTGCCTTCTGAAAACCTTGCTTAGCCTCCCTGTATTGTAGTTGCCATCTTTGTCTTTCCAGCCAGACGACACTGCGCTGGTAGTTTCTCCTTAGCCTTCCGACAGACCGACGTAACTCCTCTAATTCGGGCGACCATGGTGCTGGTGAGGCCGCCACGGCCTTCCTCCTGGTTGGTACAGCGGCCCTCACCGCTCTATGTACTGCACCCACCAGTTCCTCAGCTTGTCTGTCTATGTCGAAGTCTTCGTGTACGTCACCTTCTGGTGATGGAGGAATGTCGCACTCCCTCGCTAAGAGTTCCCAATCCGCTCTATTATAATTGTACTGCACCTCCCATCCCATGGTCCAGCGGCACTCTCTTTCACTCAAGGTGAAAGTTATTAGGTTGTGGTCGCTCGTGGTGGCATTGCCTATAACTGTCCAGTTCTTTATTAAATTGGCTGCGTTATGTGACGTTAAGGTAACGTCTATGTTCGTTCCTTGTCCTCCTCCTGCTGTGTAGGTAGGAGGATTGCCCGGCTTGTTTGCCACCACGAGCTGTGAAGCCATTAAAAAGTCCTCTACTTTATCACCATTTGCATCTCTGGTGCCGCTGTACCATAGGGGGGATTTTGCATTGATGTCAGCTGTTATTATTATTTTTCGTCCTCGCAACGCCGTGGTGACTCTTGCCAGATGTTCCAAATGCCGTTCTATTTCATCTCCATATTGGAAGTACATGTTTATGAGTATGATTACTCCCGTTGGTGACTGGAGCTCCACGACGTTGCAGTGACGAGTTGCAAATTGTGAGAGGGTAGTTACCCTTAGGAGTTTATTTGTTATTATTATTGCTGCTCTTGGATCCTCATCTCCGCTGACAATTTGCCATGTTGTAGCAGCAAAGGCTATTTTCCCAGCTTGGGAGTACGGCTCCTGTAGGCAGAGCACATCTAGTCTCCTCTCCTCCACCTCTTTACGGAGCTCCTGCATAACAAGTCGACTGTTATGCGTGTTCAGTTGTCCAATTGTTATTTCTGTCGTCATGGAAAGTATGTGTGCATATGGTCGTCCGGCCAGGTCTTACTCCAGTCGAAAGCAATTCGTCCATTTGCCAGTACGGCCTGTTCGTAGATGTCCTGAAGGTCAAACTTTTCACTGCGTCTCTCAAATACTTTTTTCAGTAAGTCTCGCAGGGCTCCGAAATCGGTTGGGAGATTCACTGACTTAAGCTGTATTCTATCTACAGCCTCCATTACCGAGAAGGTTACCTTTCTTCCCTCTTCGTGTCCTACTCGGACCACATGCCGTAAGGCGGTGGCCAGGGTAATCGGCTCTTCCAGTCTGGCCAGTTGCATCGTGTACTCGATGTTGGGATAAACCCTTACCGGGTCCACGGGTGGCAATCTGACCACTGGGGTGTTATGCACTGTGGGCTTCGAGCTTGTGCTTGTAACAGCACTTTCTTGTATGGGTTTTATGCTGGGTTTTATCAAGGATATCTCTGTTGTAGGATGCTCTTGCCGCTTCAGGTGGATTGTCGGCATTATTTCCCTTCGTCGAGGGGCGGGATCTATGTTAACCACTGGAGGATCTGTCTGTATATTTTTGTCTATCATATAAGGCTCCGTTTGTACGGCCTTATCTGTTATTTCCGTTGTAGTGGCACTTGAAAGCGCCATTAGGAAGTTCTTAAATCTGGTTGCCCTCATAGCGTCCCGCCTCCTCTTACTTGGGGATTTATGTTTTGGCATCCTATTTCTTGGGCTATGATCAGCCATAGTCTATTTTTGAGATGAGTCGTTGTTCCAACATTCTGTATGTTGGGCAACTGCGTCCTGAGGCTCCGCATGACTTCTTCCCTCGGTTTTTGCAGGGAATACAGACCGCTGCTGCTTTACAGTCTTTACGGCTATGTCCACTTGTACCACATTTCGTGCAAGCCGACTCCCTGGTGCACATCCTTAGGATGTGGTCCAGGTCACCACAGTTGTGGCAGCGAGGTACCACGATGTAGTCTCTTACGTTAATTGAGTGAAAACCTACATATAGTCTGCTCATTGCTGTAATTCTTTTCCACATCTGTGCCGTGACCTCGGCTACGTGATGTACCACATCACGCCCCCGAGGCCCCGTCTTGAATCTCAATCTAAAGCTCTTTCTGAATTCCTCCTCGTCTGTGTCATCGAAATTTTGCTCTCTTATTGTATTCGTCAATTCGTCATCTGTCATGATGGTTGGAACGTCGTAGAGAATTACAAGTGGATTCCTCTTCTTGGGAGGTTCGCACTTGACAAGTGAATTTAATTTCTGATTGTTTAATATTTTGTCCTTGTCCTCTTCCGAGGCTACTTCTACTATAACTGAGTTTCTACTAGGTTTTATTCTTTTTATTCTGATCTTATCTTTGGTTGGGTTTATGGTCTTCGTAAAGAGCTCTTGTATTTTCTTGACACTGGTGTCTTGCCCAGGCAGTGTCCTGAGGAAGACCGCAGTGTCTGTTCTTTTGACTGCTTTGTCAATACTATCTTTTGTAGTATGCAGCTTTGTTGGCGCCTGCGCAGCCACCGCCGCCCAAGTCTTAGTCGGTTGGTTTCTCAATCTTTGATTTTCTTTTTCCAATTCTTCTACTCGTCCTTCTAATTTAGCGTGGGCGATGGCCCATGCAGTAAGTTCATTTTTAATAGCTGTTAAAGCCGCTTGGCTTATCTTCCCATTTTTTACGTTCTGCTCTAAGAGCAGTGAAATTCTACTGTGCCTTTGTGTCACAGATTCACCTTCTGCCTGTCCCAGCTCGTCCTGGGGAGAGGGATCAGGCGCAGTAGAAGCGCGCTTGGTCGCACAAGAATCACTCGTTTCAGATGCCGCCATGATGAGTAACGAGTGATGAAAGATGGGAGCCCGTCTCTTGCCCCGGACCGGCTCCTCTGGCATGGGGGGGGACTTCTGCAGCTCGCCCACCGACCTCGCCCCTAGGTCAAGGGCACTTCAGAGCTGCCGGGTTCAGCACGCCGTCGCCAGCGCACTGGTCCCCATCGATGGCCTCGTCGCCGACGATTTCACACGACGCTCCTCGGCAACTGCACCCCGCACTCCGGAGAGGCGGATGCACCTCTCGCCCTTCGCCGCCTACTTGCCCGAGTTTCCACCCGAAGGCCAGGGACCCACTCCTACTCAGGTGGTGGGTCGGTCCCCCAGTCGTTCGGCGGTCTGGGCCCATCTAACCTGGCCCAGGCGATGTCACCACCACCTGGGTTTGGCAGAACACGCCCCGGTTACCCAGGGGCGCGGCGAAGCACCCTTGCCGACTCGCGCCGTGATCCCACGCCGACAAACGAGGTCGCCGGCATGCAGAGCACCTGCTGGTCTGTGCCCTGCGAACAGAAAGGGACTGGTGTTCGGTCCCTCGACACAGCTCCCCCTGTGCCACGCACCCTTCGCTTTCGCATCGGGTTGGGTCGCAGCTCTCCCTTTTGTCGCAAGGCAGAAGCCAAGCTTAACATCTGGCACCACGGGAAGGCGGAAAGAGCCACTTGGGAAGGAGAGGCTATGTGAGACGCTTCACTTCCCCTGTGAGGACGGCCGCGGCACACCCGACTGGAAAGCGATACGCCCCAGTGCGAGCTTCCGTGCCCTACGGCGCGCCGGCAGCGGGCGGGCCCGCCCCGAAACGCGCCGTCAAACGACTGACCTCACGCCAGTCGGGACTCTGTTTGCATGTATTAGCTCTAGAATTACCACAGTTATCCAAGTAACGTGGGTACGATCTAAGGAACCATAACTGATTTAATGAGCCATTCGCGGTTTCACCTTAATGCGGCTTGTACTGAGACATGCATGGCTTAATCTTTGAGACAAGCATATGACTACTGGCAGGATCAACCAGGGAGCTGCGTCAACTAGAGCTGAGCAGCCGGCCGCCCGGGAGTGTGTCCCGGGGGCCCGCGCGAACACGCAAGCGTCCGCTCAATTATTCTGCAAACAGGAGGAGGCTGAGCTCCCCTGCACAACACACCTCGAAACCCTCTCAGGTCCCGGCGGCGCGCAGCGCCGTCCTAAGTACTTGGTCGGGTTCGAGAGAGGCGCAATCGCCCGGAGTTAGGCGAGTAGACGCTTTAGGTGCGACCACCCGTGCTCCCAACTGAGCTTGCCGCTGCCGACAGAGGCCCGGGAGCGTGCTGTCGTGGCATTGCCGGCGGGAGACAACACGCGCCACCTACGGTGACCGGCAGCTCCAACGCCGGCGCCACAGAAGGACAAAAGCCCCACTTGGGTGCCGAAGCGAACTCTCCCAGCACAGCGCACGCGCCAACACGTCCGCACAGCTGCGATACAAACCACCTGCGAGAACCGCTGGGGCGACCGAGCAGCAGACGGCGTCGCGGCGCCGAGCGCCGGGCGGCGGCGCATCCTCAGCGCACAAAGTCCTCAATCGGACCAGCACACTGCAGATGGCCACCGCGCTTCGAACCGGGCCCGCGAGGACCTACTTTGGCCGCAAGGCGCCGCGAGCAGGGGGCGCCGGCGCGCAGCTGCGCCGCCTGCCGCGTCCGTCGGCCGGCGCGCCTGCCACTGGCCGCCCCCACCAGCCGGCTGTAGCGCGTGCGCCCACGCACCGCGCTGCCAGCACGCCGGGCGGCCCCCCCTCACCGGCCGGGGACGGTCCCACCCAGCCACCGCCGCGTATCGCCTCACACCCAGATCCCCTTTCACGTTCGTGGGCATGGTGGGTATCCCTGAAACAACCGGTTAATAGCTCGACCGATCGTCGCCAACACTGATTCACCTCTAGCGAGAACAACCGCACCACAACGGGTTACCAGTTGTTCATTTGCGTAACGTCACCAGCAAACGTACACGTCCATCGCCATTTGCAACGAGTATTGCATGCCTGTGTCAGGTGTCACAACACACTACGTCTGCCCACATAGACGCAACAACATGTGCACGCCTAGAGAACACGTGGAAGGTCGACCCCGTACGTATGCGGTGTCCATTGCGCGAACGACTGTCAGCCGGCCTCTGCAGCATGTCGCAGATGTGGAACACGGTGCAACATGCTATCACGGTGTGTGAGAAGAGACGACTACGTCCGAATACACGCTCCACTACATCAACAGACTGCTCATGCTGATCGCCATCCAGGGCGTCCGTTCCTCCCACACGTCTGTATGGCGTACCACACTGCAATCCAGCTCTTATAGGGAGACGACACGTAGCTGCGTGCACAATATTTGGACTGTATGGTCCGCCGTTGCTAGGCGCAGTCGTCATACGGCCACATGTGCCACGATGTATCATTCAGTACATACGGACCAATGTGCAGTACAGTTTGTGGGTTTTGCGTACATCGGCGGACAGGTGACAGGCCGTACCACAACGTAGGCTGAGTACGTCGGCATGCGAAGGGCGTTGAACATGCAAACTTCTCACCGACCAGCTTGCGAAGGCAGGGGGGAAGGGGGGGGGGCATGTACGTCCTGCTGCTATCCACATTACAGTGTATAGCAGGAGCATGTGGAAAGTCAGCAACACCTGCAAGGTGTTTAACATGACGCGATACACAGGGGACCGGGCAGTGCGAGTAGCGAACTATATTGCGAGGGTTGCGGTTAGGCAACAGTACACTAATTTAACGAGTTGCATAACAATTACAGAGCAGGTTCAGCGACAACGTGCGTCAGGTTAAGGCGCAATATAGTTTTGGTTACGGCGCACTTTAGGTTAGGTTAAGGCATATTATAGGTTAGGTTAAGGCATATTATAGGTTAGGTTAAGGCATATTATAGGTTAGGTTAAGGCATATTATAGGTTAGGTTAAGGCATATTATAGGTTAGGTTAAGGCATATTATAGGTTAGGTTAAGGCATATTATAGGTTAGGTTAAGGCATATTATAGGTTAGGTTAAGGCATATTATAGGTTAGGTTAAGGCATATTATAGGTTAGGTTAAGGCATATTATAGGTTAGGTTAAGGCATATTATAGGTTAGGTTAAGGCATATTATAGGTTACGTTACGGCACAACATGGGTTACGTTACGGCACAACATGGGTTACGTTACGGCACAACATGGGTTACGTTACGGCACAACATGGGTTACGTTACGGCACAACATGGGTTACGTTACGGCACAACATGGGTTACGTTACGGCACAACATGGGTTACGTTACGGCACAACATGGGTTACGTTACGGCACAACATGGGTTACGTTACGGCACAACATGGGTTACGTTAAGGCACAAATTAGGTTAGGTTAAGGCACAAACTAGGTTAGGTTAAGGCACAAACTGGGTTAGGTTAAGGCACAACGTAGGTTAGGTTAAGGCACAACGTAGGTTAGGTTAAGGCACAACGTAGGTTAGGTTAAGGCACAACGTAGGTTAGGTTAAGGCACAACGTAGGTTAGGTTAAGGCACAACGTAGGTTAGGTTAAGGCACAACGTAGGTTAGGTTAAGGCACAAATTAGGTTAGGTTAAGGCACAAATTAGGTTAGGTTAAGGCACAAATTAGGTTAGGTTAAGGCACAAATTAGGTTAGGTTAAGGCACAAATTAGGTTAGGTTAAGGCACAAATTAGGTTAGGTTAAGGCACAAATTAGGTTAGGTTAAGGCACAAATTAGGTTAGGTTAAGGCACAAATTAGGTTAGGTTAAGGCACAAATTAGGTTAGGTTAAGGCACAACGTAGGTTAGGTTAAGGCACAACGTAGGTTAGGTTAAGGCACAACGTAGGTTAGGTTAAGGCACAACGTAGGTTAGGTTAAGGCACAACGTAGGTTAGGTTAAGGCACAACGTAGGTTAGGTTAAGGCACAACGTAGGTTAGGTTAAGGCACAACGTAGGTTAGGTTAAGGCACAACGTAGGTTAGGTTAAGGCACAACGTAGGTTAGGTTAAGGCACAACGTAGGTTAGGTTAAGGCACAACGTAGGTTAGGTTAAGGCACAACGTAGGTTAGGTTAAGGCACAACGTAGGTTAGGTTAAGGCACAACGTAGGTTAGGTTAAGGCACAACGTAGGTTAGGTTAAGGCACAAATTAGGTTAGGTTAAGGCACAAATTAGGTTAGGTTAAGGCACAAATTAGGTTAGGTTAAGGCACAAATTAGGTTAGGTTAAGGCACAAATTAGGTTAGGTTAAGGCACAAATTAGGTTAGGTTAAGGCACAAATTAGGTTAGGTTAAGGCACAACGTAGGTTAGGTTAAGGCACAACGTAGGTTAGGTTAAGGCACAACGTAGGTTAGGTTAAGGCACAACGTAGGTTAGGTTAAGGCACAACGTAGGTTAGGTTAAGGCACAACGTAGGTTAGGTTAAGGCACAACGTAGGTTAGGTTAAGGCACAACGTAGGTTAGGTTAAGGCACAACGTAGGTTAGGTTAAGGCACAACGTAGGTTAGGTTAAGGCACAACGTAGGTTAGGTTAAGGCACAACGTAGGTTAGGTTAAGGCACAACGTAGGTTAGGTTAAGGCACAACGTAGGTTAGGTTAAGGCACAACGTAGGTTAGGTTAAGGCACAACGTAGGTTAGGTTAAGGCACAACGTAGGTTAGGTTAAGGCACAACGTAGGTTAGGTTAAGCACAACGTAGGTTAGGTTAAGGCACAACGTAGGTTAGGTTAAGGCACAACGTAGGTTAGGTTAAGGCACAACGTAGGTTAGGTTAAGGCACAACGTAGGTTAGGTTAAGGCACAACGTAGGTTAGGTTAAGGCACAACGTAGGTTAGGTTAAGGCACAACGTAGGTTAGGTTAAGGCACAACGTAGGTTAGGTTAAGGCACAACGTAGGTTAGGTTAAGGCACAACGTAGGTTAGGTTAAGCACAACGTAGGTTAGGTTAAGGCACAACGTAGGTTAGGTTAAGGTACAATATAGGTTAGGTTAAGGTACAATATAGGTTAGGTTAAGGTACGATATAGGTTAGGTTAAGGTACGATATAGGTTAGGTTAAGGTACAATATAGGTTAGGTTAAGGTACGATATAGGTTAGGTTAAGGTACAATATGGCGTAGGTTCAGATACACATTGTTGTAGGGAAAGGTGTATTGGGGGGGGGGGCGGCGGCAGGTTCGTTGATAGTGATTATCGTAATTGGATGCCTACGGTATTATCTGATTTGTCACGTCAGGATGCACTTTTGGCTCATGACAGGCGGCGCTCCAATTCCATGGTTGTGGCAGATCTGTGTCTTTCATTCCTGCCATTGAATGTGTGCTGTGACAGGAGGCAGTATTGTGATGTTGGGTGCACCCCTGTGTAGGACATGTGTGGGTGTTCGTGGCTTAGCTGAGCAATGTGCGGATGTCGGAAGGGTGGGATATTGTGTTTTCTGGGTGGACCTCCCGGTCTGGTAATGATAGTGTGGATTGTGTCATGTGGCGGAGAGGATGCACTGGATGTTCTTCCATGCTGGTGGTTAGATATTGTGTGTGTGCCTGTTACAGGCAGAGAGTAGTGTGTGATAAGAGAGTAGTGTGTGATAAGAGAGTAGTGTGTGATAAGAGTGTCTGGCTGACGTGTGGTTCTCATTGTGTGCAGAGTCTTTCAGCATGTATAGGGACGGTTGTATACATTGTATTCTGATGGCTCTGCATCTATTACTCATCAGTGCCGTGTATACGGTTACTCTGGTTCCAGTCGAAACTGTTCTATCTCTGTA
>NC_064641.1:415437226-415444726 GCF_023864345.2 Schistocerca serialis cubense | reverse complement strand
GAGCGGCAGGAGCGAACTGCGTCGGTGAGAGCAGTGTCCAGGATGAAAGTGTTTTCCAACATCCCATCCCGAGGGATGAATGCCCGCTGACGTTCGTCCACAGCACAAGCGCGCATCAGGCGTGACGCGAGAACCTTGTGAAAGGTCCGCGCCAACACCGAGCAGACCGTAATGGGGCGAAAGTCAGCGGGGGATGTTGGTGCAGCCGTTTTCGGGAGAAGGGACGTCCGCGCGCGAAGCAGGCGTTCCGGAAGGGCGCGGGCCAGAAGGAAGAGATTCATCACTTTCACCAGGACTTCGTGCGGCAGGCGCCGCAACTCCGCTGGGGTAAGGCCGTCCGGCCCAGCTGCTGATCCCCTGGGCGGCAACGCGGCGGCGACCTCCTCATGTGTGACCGGCCCCCATAGGCACTCAAGAGCGACAGGCTCCGAGTGCGGAAGGAGGCGGTCACGAATGAAGCCCGCGGTGGAGACGGGCTTCTTAGTGAAGAGGTCCGCCCAGAAGTCCAGCAGACCAGGGATGGCAGGTGGCGGCTGGAGCAGGGTGCCATCCAAGAGGCCGCGCACGCAACGTGCACGCGACCGTCGGAAGGCATCCTGCGTTCTCGCGTATTCCCAGCGGCGCCGCTTGCGCTTCTGCGTCGGCGGCGCGGCAGGCGGCCGCTTCGATGGTTGGCGCGGCCGCTGTGTCCTGGTGATCGATCTCTCCCCTCTGGACCCGACCGACGCAAGGGCATCCGGGAGCATGCCCAGGATGACATCGGGCGGCGTGCCCCGCCCCAGACCTATGACTCGATCCAGGGCAGAGAAACGCTGGGCGGAAGCAGGTAGCCCCGCCAGATGCTCCCAGATGGCGGCGTCAGTCGGCCCCTCCGGCGGCGGCCCGGTGGTGTCGGCCGCGAAGTCCTCGGCTGCGTCGACGGGCGGCGCAGCGGCCTCGCCCGCGTCAGGCAGCGGGCTCGCTGCTCCCCGGCGGGACGCCGGCTCTTCCCCCCGACCGATCTCAAGCGCCTCCATGAACTGGCGGACAAGCTGCTTGTGGGCAGCTTGCCGCCGTCGGCACTTGATTGCCTCAAGCGTTCGGTCGGGGAACATCCTGATGAGTTCTTGGTTTACAAAGAAGAACCGGGCGTCCCTCTCGAGGAACAGTTCGGCCTCTGCCTTGGCGAGCGACAGGACTTCTTCCTCCGTCCACCTCGCGCGATGCCTCTCCGTCACGATCTCCGCGTTGGCGGCCGCAAGATGTTGGCGGCGGCGATGGACCCCGAGACCATTCTTGGTGGTGAAGCTGCGGTGGCACTCACTACAGGCGTATACTGCTGCAAAAGTTACAAGATTTTCGGCACGGCCGGTTGGCCGGCTAGGTGCTGGGGGAGTTGGGGTGGCACCTTCAGCGGAAGGGCCACCACTTATTCTCTGGTTACTGCCCCCAACTAAAAAAGGGATAATGCGAGGGGGGGCTGGTAACCCCCCCAAGCCCCTGGTGCGGTCTTCCACTCTGCGAAAATCAGCGGGCCCACGAGAAGGGGAGAAGACCGCAGGAGAGGAGAGGCTAAGAGGGCTAGGCCCATGTATTGCGCATCACTCTCCCTGTAACTATAACCCAAGGAAGGCACCTCGCAGCAGCAGCACGACTACATCAAGACCGCACTTCGAAAAGCCAAGTCCGGATGCAGCCACACCGCCGCCACTTGGCCATCAACAGCCGTCTTTATTCAAAATAATTTGAATAACACAAAATATATACATATATAATGCGTGGCAGGTGTTTAACGCCATGTCCGCCACCGAGGTGGGGACTTACAGGGCGTGCCACAAGATACAAGTATAAAACAAACATACACATATACATATATATTCGTGCAGAAGAGCAACAACAAAAACACAAAAATAAAGACACAAAGAAGGAAGAACAAAGACGGTTTATTCCTCCTGTGGATAGGCCCCAGGAGTCAAGGCGAAGAAAAATAACCAGCAGCCTAGCCGACGCCGACACGCTGCTTCGGGCTAGGAGCCGTCATACGCTCGAAAATCTTGTAACTTTTGCAGCAACTCTGTAGTGTTCTGGTGCTCAGCACCGCCAGTTCTCGGGGTCGGAAGCCTAAGGCGGCGAGATCCCTCGCCGACGCTGGAGACCATACACCCCTCCAGTTCAACGTCGCGGTGGACACAATCACCTCCTCAACGTCACGGTGCAGGTTGGAGATGGCACGCCGGATGGACGGCGTGTCGTAGTAGGCCGCCTTCTGGGAATGACACCAGTCGAGCCGGAGGTGGTCTCCGACTATCTGGGCGTCGACCACGCGGGCGATGCCGTCTTTGACCGCCACCACGTCAGGCTTGCGGATGCCCTCAGGTGTTCGGAGGTGGGGCTCCACAGAGACATTGAAGCCCCTCTGCGCGAGTCCACGGGCGACATAACGCACTACAGCGTCATGGCGCTTGACCCGGGACCCGTGCGTCCTAAAGCAAGCCTGAAGTACGTGGTTGGCGGTCTCCACGGCTTGGCACCCCGCGCGGCATCTGGTGTCCGCCTCCCGCCCGCGACTGCGCCGTGCCTTCGTAGGGAAGGCGTTGATGCGGGCGCGGAGGGCGTCGATGTATTCACGCCCAGATAGCAGGCGACTGGTGTCGGCGACCCACTGATGTTGGCCACTGACGGCGGCAGAAGATGACAGCGCCGCACCGTCAATGGCGATGTGTAGGCGCGCCGCCCACATTTCCCCAACCTGCGTTGACGATTTGAGGAGGTGGCCCTCCCACATAAGGTGGCGCTCCAGCACCTCGATCTCACGCTGCACCTCATCCATGCCTGCACCGTCGCAGGCTGGCCCTATCTTCTTCAGCGCCAGGAGACGGGACCGACGGAGGGTCGGACCCATCCATCGGCAAGATGGAATGCCGAGGCCCCCCTGGGCAACAGGAGCGTGGAAGTATCCCAGGGGGGTGTCCGCCGGAAGGCGGAACCATCTCCTGACGGCGGCCCGGATGGTGACGTCGGCCGACTTCAATGCACCCACCCGGGTGCGGCTGAGGGCCAGCCCATGGTACAGGCCAGGGAGAAGTACGTTGGTGAGAGCGTGGAGGCGCTGTTGCGGCTTCAGCGGAGCTCGGGAGATGACGTCAAGCTGCTCCACCAGGTGGCGACGTGGATTGAAGACACAGCGACCCGCCGTGGAAAATTGCAGCCCCAGGTACCGGAAGGTTTCACCCACACGCAGGGCAGGCATGGTGGTGTTGCCTGCTGTGAAGGTGACATTGCTGTCCACCTTCACCTTCTTCTCGCGCCCTGACGCGACTAAGGCGAGGGTGAAACACTTCCGGGCGTTGATCTGCAGCCCCAGGTGGGCGAGGGCTGCGGTAGCTGCGTCGATGAGGGACTGCAAGCCCCTCGGGGTCGCTGCAAACAGCAAGACGTCATCTGCAAAGGCCGCAGCGTTGACTCTGCGACCGAGGATCCGAGCTCCGATGTGGGAGGGCAGTTGGCCTAAAACGTAGTCCACCGCAAAGTTGAACAGGAGGGGGGAGAGGGGATCGCCCTGGCGAACGCCCCGTGCTGGCTGCACAGACACGCCCACGCCGGCGCCGTCCGCTATCACTGTCGTGCTGCCCTCGTAGCACCGCTCGACATACTCGACAAAACAATCCGGCAGGCCATGCGCCTTCAGCACGGGGCGAAGGGCAGCATGATCTACCGAATCGAATGCCTTAGATACGTCGATCGATGCCACAAAGACAGAGCGGCAGGAGCGAACTGCGTCGGTGAGAGCAGTGTCCAAGATGAAGGTATTTTCCAACATCCCATCCCGAGGGATGAATGCCCGCTGACGTTCGTCCACAGCACATGCGCGCATCAGGCGTGACGCGAGAACCTTGTGAAAGGTCCGCGCCAACACCGAGCAGACCGTAATGGGGCGAAAGTCAGCGGGGGATGTTGGTGCAGCCGTCTTCGGGAGAAGGGACGTCCGCGCGCGAAGCAGGCGTTCCGGAAGGGCGCGGGCCAGAAGGAAGAGATTCATCACTTTCACCAGGACTTCGTGCGGCAGGCGCCGCAACTCCGCTGGGGTAAGGCCGTCCGGCCCGGCTGCTGATCCCCTGGGCGGCAACGCGGCGGCGACCTCCTCATGTGTGACCGGCCCCCATAGGCACTCGGGAGCGACAGGCTCCGAGTGCGGGAGGAGGCGGTCACGAATGAAGCCCGCGGTGGAGATGGGCTTCTTTGTGAAGAGGTCCGCCCAGAAGTCCAGCAGACCAGGGATGGCAGGTGGCGGCTGGAGCAGGGTGCCATCCAAGAGGCCGCGCACGCAACGCGCACGCGACCGTCGGAAGGCATCCTGCGTTCTCGCGTACTCCCAGCGGCGCCGCTTGCGCTTCTGCGTCGGCGGCGCGGCAGGCGGCCGCTTCGATGGTTGGCGCGGCCGCTGTGTCCTGGTGATCGATCTCTCCCCTCTGGACCCGACCGACGCAAGGGCATCCGGGAGCATGCCCAGGATGACATCGGGCGGCGTGCCCCGCCCCAGACCTATGACACGATCCAGGGCAGAGAAACGCTGGGCGGAAGCGGGTAGCCCCGCCAGATGCTCCCAGATGGCGGCGTCAGTCGGCCCCTCCGGCGGCGGCCCGGTGGTGTCGGCCGCGAAGTCCTCGGCTGCGTCGACGGGCGGCGCAGCGGCCTCGCCCGCGTCAGGCAGCGGGCTCGCTGCTCCCCGGCGGGACGCCGGCTCTTCCCCCCGACCGATCTCAAGCGCCTCCATGAATTGGCGGACAAGCTGCTTGTGGGCAGCTTGCCGCCGTCGGCACTTGATTGCCTCAAGCGTTCGGTCGGGGAACATCCTGATGAGCTCTTGATTTACAAAGAAGAACCGGGCGTCCCTCTCGAGGAACAATTCGGCCTCTGCCTTGGCGAGCGACAGGACTTCTTCCTCCGTCCACCTCGCGCGATGCCTCTCCGTGACGATCTCCGCGTTGGCGGCCGCAAGGTGTTGGCGGCGGCGATGGACCCCGAGACCGTTCTTGGTGGTGAAGCTGCGGTGGCACTCACTACAGGCGTATACTGCTGCAAAAGTTACAAGATTTTCGGCACGGCCGGTTGGCCGGCTAGGTGCTGGGGGAGTTGGGGTGGCACCTTCAGCGGAAGGGCCACCACTTTTTCTCTGAATACTGCCCCCAACTAAAAAAGGGATAGTGCGAGGGGGGGCTGGTAACCCCCCCAAGCCCCTGGTGCGGTCTTCCACTCTGCGAAAATCAGCGGGCCCACGAGAAGGGGAGAAGACCGCAGGAGAGGAGAGGCTAAGAGGGCTAGGCCCATGTATTGCGCATCACTCTCCCTGTAACCATAACCCAAGGAAGGCACCTCGCAGCAGCAGCACGACTACATCAAGACCGCACCCTTAAGAGAGTCATAGTTACTCCCGCCGTTTACCCGCGCTTGCTTGAATTTCTTCACGTTGACATTCAGAGCACTGGGCAGAAATCACATTGCGTCAACACCCGCTAGGGCCATCGCAATGCTTTGTTTTAATTAGACAGTCGGATTCCCCCAGTCCGTGCCAGTTCTGAGTTGATCGTTGAATGGCGGCCGAAGAGAATCCGCGCACCCGCGCGCCCCCGGAGGAGCACGCTAAGGCGGACGCGGCCTCGCAGCAAGGAAGATCCGTGGGAGGCCAAGGCACGGGACCGAGCTCGGATCCTGCACGCAGGTTGAAGCACCGGGGCGCGAACGCCGCGCAGGCGCGCGCATCCTGCACCGCCGGCCAGCACGAGGCCGACCAACGGCGAGAGCAGACCACGCCCGCGCTAAACGCCCGCACTTACCGGCACCCCTACGGCACTCACCTCGCCCAGGCCCGGCACGTTAGCGCTGACCCACTTCCCGACCAAGCCCGACACGCCCCGATCCTCAGAGCCAATCCTTATCCCGAAGTTACGGATCCAATTTGCCGACTTCCCTTACCTACATTATTCTATCGACTAGAGGCTCTTCACCTTGGAGACCTGCTGCGGATATGGGTACGAACCGGCGCGACACCTCCACGTGGCCCTCTCCCGGATTTTCAAGGTCCGAGGGGAAGATCGGGACACCGCCGCAACTGCGGTGCTCTTCGCGTTCCAAACCCTATCTCCCTGCTAGAGGATTCCAGGGAACTCGAACGCTCATGCAGAAAAGAAAACTCTTCCCCGATCTCCCGACGGCGTCTCCGGGTCCTTTTGGGTTACCCCGACGAGCATCTCTAAAAGAGGGGCCCGACTTGTATCGGTTCCGCTGCCGGGTTCCGGAATAGGAACCGGATTCCCTTTCGCCCAACGGGGGCCAGCACAAAGTGCATCATGCTATGACGGCCCCCATCAACATCGGATTTCTCCTAGGGCTTAGGATCGACTGACTCGTGTGCAACGGCTGTTCACACGAAACCCTTCTCCGCGTCAGCCCTCCAGGGCCTCGCTGGAGTATTTGCTACTACCACCAAGATCTGCACCGACGGCGGCTCCAGGCAGGCTCACGCCCAGACCCTTCTGCGCCCACCGCCGCGACCCTCCTACTCGTCAGGGCTTCGCGGCCGGCCGCAAGGACCGGCCATGACTGCCAGACTGACGGCCGAGTATAGGCACGACGCTTCAGCGCCATCCATTTTCAGGGCTAGTTGCTTCGGCAGGTGAGTTGTTACACACTCCTTAGCGGATTCCGACTTCCATGGCCACCGTCCTGCTGTCTTAAGCAACCAACGCCTTTCATGGTTTCCCATGAGCGTCGATTCGGGCGCCTTAACTCGGCGTTTGGTTCATCCCACAGCGCCAGTTCTGCTTACCAAAAGTGGCCCACTTGGCACTCCGATCCGAGTCGTTTGCTCGCGGCTTCAGCATATCAAGCAAGCCGGAGATCTCACCCATTTAAAGTTTGAGAATAGGTTGAGGTCGTTTCGGCCCCAAGGCCTCTAATCATTCGCTTTACCGGATGAGACTCGTACGAGCACCAGCTATCCTGAGGGAAACTTCGGAGGGAACCAGCTACTAGATGGTTCGATTAGTCTTTCGCCCCTATACCCAGCTCCGACGATCGATTTGCACGTCAGAATCGCTACGGACCTCCATCAGGGTTTCCCCTGACTTCGTCCTGGCCAGGCATTGTTCACCATCTTTCGGGTCCCAACGTGTACGCTCTAGGTGCGCCTCACCTCGCAATGAGGACGAGACGCCCCGGGAGTGCGGAGGCCGCCGCCCCGTGAAGGGCGGGGAAGCCCCATCCTCCCTCGGCCCGCGCAAGGCGAGACCTTCACTTTCATTACGCCTTTAGGTTTCGTACAGCCCAATGACTCGCGCACATGTTAGACTCCTTGGTCCGTGTTTCAAGACGGGTCGTGAAATTGTCCAAAGCTGAAGCGCCGCTGACGGGAGCGATTATTCCGCCCGAGAGCATCCCGAGCCAACAGCGGCGCGGGTCCGGGGCCGGGCCAGGTAGGTCCGTCATCCGGGAAGAACCGCGCGCGCTTGCCGGGAGCCCGAG
>NC_064641.1:415429726-415434726 GCF_023864345.2 Schistocerca serialis cubense | reverse complement strand
TTGCCTGCTTTAAGCACTCTAATTTGTTCAAAGTAAACGTGCCGGCCCACCGAGACACTCAATAAAGAGCACCCTGGTAGGATTTCAACGGGGTCCGCCTCGGGACGCACGAGCACGCACGAGGCGGTCGCACGCCTTCGGCTCGCCCCACCGGCAGGACGTCCCACGATACATGCCAGTTAAACACCGACGGGCGGTGAACCAACAGCGTGGGACACAAATCCAACTACGAGCTTTTTAACCGCAACAACTTTAATATACGCTATTGGAGCTGGAATTACCGCGGCTGCTGGCACCAGACTTGCCCTCCAATAGATACTCGTTAAAGGATTTAAAGTGTACTCATTCCGATTACGGGGCCTCGGATGAGTCCCGTATCGTTATTTTTCGTCACTACCTCCCCGTGCCGGGAGTGGGTAATTTGCGCGCCTGCTGCCTTCCTTGGATGTGGTAGCCGTTTCTCAGGCTCCCTCTCCGGAATCGAACCCTGATTCCCCGTTACCCGTTACAACCATGGTAGGCGCAGAACCTACCATCGACAGTTGATAAGGCAGACATTTGAAAGATGCGTCGCCGGTACGAGGACCGTGCGATCAGCCCAAAGTTATTCAGAGTCACCAAGGCAAACGGACCGGACGAGCCGACCGATTGGTTTTGATCTAATAAAAGCGTCCCTTCCATCTCTGGTCGGGACTCTGTTTGCATGTATTAGCTCTAGAATTACCACAGTTATCCAAGTAACGTGGGTACGATCTAAGGAACCATAACTGATTTAATGAGCCATTCGCGGTTTCACCTTAATGCGGCTTGTACTGAGACATGCATGGCTTAATCTTTGAGACAAGCATATGACTACTGGCAGGATCAACCAGGGAGCTGCGTCAACTAGAGCTGAGCAGCCGGCCGCCCGGGAGTGTGTCCCGGGGGCCCGCGCGAACACGCAAGCGTCCGCTCAATTATTCTGCAAACAGGAGGAGGCTGAGCTCCCCTGCACAACACACCTCGAAACCCTCTCAGGTCCCGGCGGCGCGCAGCGCCGTCCTAAGTACTTGGTCGGGTTCGAGAGAGGCGCAATCGCCCGGAGTTAGGCGAGTAGACGCTTTAGGTGCGACCACCCGTGCTCCCAACTGAGCTTGCCGCTGCCGACAGAGGCCCGGGAGCGTGCTGTCGTGGCATTGCCGGCGGGAGACAACACGCGCCACCTACGGTGACCGGCAGCTCCAACGCCGGCGCCACAGAAGGACAAAAGCCCCACTTGGGTGCCGAAGCGAACTCTCCCAGCACAGCGCACGCGCCAACACGTCCGCACAGCTGCGATACAAACCACCTGCGAGAACCGCTGGGGCGACCGAGCAGCAGACGGCGTCGCGGCGCCGAGCGCCGGGCGGCGGCGCATCCTCAGCGCACAAAGTCCTCAATCGGACCAGCACACTGCAGATGGCCACCGCGCTTCGCACCGGGCCCGCGAGGACCTACTTTGGCCGCAAGGCGCCGCGAGCAGGGGGCGCCGGCGCGCAGCTGCGCCGCCTGCCGCGTCCGTCGGCCGGCGCGCCTGCCACTGGCCGCCCCCACCAGCCGGCTGTAGCGCGTGCGCCCACGCACCGCGCTGCCAGCACGCCGGGCGGCCCCCCCTCACCGGCCGGGGACGGTCCCACCCAGCCACCGCCGCGTATCGCCTCACACCCAGATCCCCTTTCACGTTCGTGGGCATGGTGGGTATCCCTGAAACAACCGGTTAATAGCTCGACCGATCGTCGCCAACACTGATTCACCTCTAGCGAGAACAACCGCACCACAACGGGTTACCAGTTGTTCATTTGCGTAACGTCACCAGCAAACGTACACGTCCATCGCCATTTGCAACGAGTATTGCATGCCTGTGTCAGGTGTCACAACACACTACGTCTGCCCACATAGACGCAACAACATGTGGACGCCTAGAGAACACGTGGAAGGTCGACCCCGTACGTATGCGGTGTCCATTGCGCGAACGACTGTCAGCCGGCCTCTGCAGCATGTCGCAGATGTGGAACACGGTGCAACATGCTATCACGGTGTGTGAGAAGAGACGACTACGTCCGAATACACGCTCCACTACATCAACAGACTGCTCATGCTGATCGCCATCCAGGGCGTCCGTTCCTCCCACACGTCTGTATGGCGTACCACACTGCAATCCAGCTCTTATAGGGAGACGACACGTAGCTGCGTGCACAATATTTGGACTGTATGGTCCGCCGTTGCTAGGCGCAGTCGTCATACGGCCACATGTGCCACGATGTATCATTCAGTACATACGGACCAATGTGCAGTACAGTTTGTGGGTTTTGCGTACATCGGCGGACAGGTGACAGGCCGTACCACAACGTAGGCTGAGTACGTCGGCATGCGAAGGGCGTTGAACATGCAAACTTCTCACCGACCAGCTTGCGAAGGCAGGGGGGAAGGGGGGGGGGGCATGTACGTCCTGCTGCTATCCACATTACAGTGTATAGCAGGAGCATGTGGAAAGTCAGCAACACCTGCAAGGTGTTTAACATGACGCGATACACAGGGGACCGGGCAGTGCGAGTAGCGAACTATATTGCGAGGGTTGCGGTTAGGCAACACTACACTAATTTAACGAGATGCATAACAATTACAGAGCAGGTTCAGCGACAACGTGCGTCAGGTTAAGGCGCAATATAGTTTTGGTTACGGCGCACTTTAGGTTAGGTTAAGGCATATTATAGGTTAGGTTAAGGCATATTATAGGTTAGGTTAAGGCATATTATAGGTTAGGTTAAGGCATATTATAGGTTAGGTTAAGGCATATTATAGGTTAGGTTAAGGCATATTATAGGTTAGGTTAAGGCATATTATAGGTTAGGTTAAGGCATATTATAGGTTAGGTTAAGGCATATTATAGGTTAGGTTAAGGCATATTATAGGTTAGGTTAAGGCATATTATAGGTTACGTTACGGCACAACATGGGTTACGTTACGGCACAACATGGGTTACGTTACGGCACAACATGGGTTACGTTACGGCACAACATGGGTTACGTTACGGCACAACATGGGTTACGTTACGGCACAACATGGGTTACGTTACGGCACAACATGGGTTACGTTACGGCACAACATGGGTTACGTTACGGCACAACATGGGTTACGTTACGGCACAACATGGGTTACGTTACGGCACAACATGGGTTACGTTACGGCACAACATGGGTTACGTTACGGCACAACATGGGTTACGTTAAGGCACAAATTAGGTTAGGTTAAGGCACAAACTAGGTTAGGTTAAGGCACAAACTAGGTTAGGTTAAGGCACAACGTAGGTTAGGTTAAGGCACAACGTAGGTTAGGTTAAGGCACAACGTAGGTTAGGTTAAGGCACAACGTAGGTTAGGTTAAGGCACAACGTAGGTTAGGTTAAGGCACAACGTAGGTTAGGTTAAGGCACAAATTAGGTTAGGTTAAGGCACAAATTAGGTTAGGTTAAGGCACAAATTAGGTTAGGTTAAGGCACAAATTAGGATAGGTTAAGGCACAAATTAGGTTAGGTTAAGGCACAAATTAGGTTAGGTTAAGGCACAAATTAGGTTAGGTTAAGGCACAAATTAGGTTAGGTTAAGGCACAAATTAGGTTAGGTTAAGGCACAAATTAGGTTAGGTTAAGGCACAACGTAGGTTAGGTTAAGGCACAACGTAGGTTAGGTTAAGGCACAACGTAGGTTAGGTTAAGGCACAACGTAGGTTAGGTTAAGGCACAACGTAGGTTAGGTTAAGGCACAACGTAGGTTAGGTTAAGGCACAACGTAGGTTAGGTTAAGGCACAACGTAGGTTAGGTTAAGGCACAACGTAGGTTAGGTTAAGGCACAACGTAGGTTAGGTTAAGGCACAACGTAGGTTAGGTTAAGGCACAACGTAGGTTAGGTTAAGGCACAACGTAGGTTAGGTTAAGGCACAACGTAGGTTAGGTTAAGGCACAACGTAGGTTAGGTTAAGGCACAACGTAGGTTAGGTTAAGGCACAACGTAGGTTAGGTTAAGGCACAACGTAGGTTAGGTTAAGGCACAACGTAGGTTAGGTTAAGGCACAAATTAGGTTAGGTTAAGGCACAAATTAGGTTAGGTTAAGGCACAAATTAGGTTAGGTTAAGGCACAAATTAGGTTAGGTTAAGGCACAAATTAGGTTAGGTTAAGGCACAAATTAGGTTAGGTTAAGGCACAACGTAGGTTAGGTTAAGGCACAACGTAGGTTAGGTTAAGGCACAACGTAGGTTAGGTTAAGGCACAACGTAGGTTAGGTTAAGGCACAACGTAGGTTAGGTTAAGGCACAACGTAGGTTAGGTTAAGGCACAACGTAGGTTAGGTTAAGGCACAACGTAGGTTAGGTTAAGGCACAACGTAGGTTAGGTTAAGGCACAACGTAGGTTAGGTTAAGGCACAACGTAGGTTAGGTTAAGGCACAACGTAGGTTAGGTTAAGCACAACGTAGGTTAGGTTAAGGCACAACGTAGGTTAGGTTAAGGCACAACGTAGGTTAGGTTAAGGCACAACGTAGGTTAGGTTAAGGCACAACGTAGGTTAGGTTAAGGCACAACGTAGGTTAGGTTAAGGCACAACGTAGGTTAGGTTAAGGCACAACGTAGGTTAGGTTAAGGCACAACGTAGGTTAGGTTAAGCACAACGTAGGTTAGGTTAAGGCACAACGTAGGTTAGGTTAAGGTACAATATAGGTTAGGTTAAGGTACAATATAGGTTAGGTTAAGGTACGATATAGGTTAGGTTAAGGTACGATATAGGTTAGGTTAAGGTACAATATAGGTTAGGTTAAGGTACAATATGGCGTAGGTTCAGATACACATTGTTGTAGGGAAAGGTGTATTGGGGGGGGGGCGGCGGCAGGTTCGTTGATAGTGATTATCGTAATTGGATGCCTGCGGTATTATCTGATTTGTCACGTCAGGATGCACTTTTGGCTCATGACAGGCGGCGCTCCAATTC
>NC_064641.1:415414726-415419726 GCF_023864345.2 Schistocerca serialis cubense | reverse complement strand
TAGACGCTTTAGGTGCGACCACCCGTGCTCCCAACTGAGCTTGCCGCTGCCGACAGAGGCCCGGGAGCGTGCTGTCGTGGCATTGCCGGCGGGAGACAACACGCGCCACCTACGGTGACCGGCAGCTCCAACGCCGGCGCCACAGAAGGACAAAAGCCCCACTTGGGTGCCGAAGCGAACTCTCCCAGCACAGCGCACGCGCCAACACGTCCGCACAGCTGCGATACAAACCACCTGCGAGAACCGCTGGGGCGACCGAGCAGCAGACGGCGTCGCGGCGCCGAGCGCCGGGCGGCGGCGCATCCTCAGCGCACAAAGTCCTCAATCGGACCAGCACACTGCAGATGGCCACCGCGCTTCGCACCGGGCCCGCGAGGACCTACTTTGGCCGCAAGGCGCCGCGAGCAGGGGGCGCCGGCGCGCAGCTGCGCCGCCTGCCGCGTCCGTCGGCCGGCGCGCCTGCCACTGGCCGCCCCCACCAGCCGGCTGTAGCGCGTGCGCCCACGCACCGCGCTGCCAGCACGCCGGGCGGCCCCCCCTCACCGGCCGGGGACGGTCCCACCCAGCCACCGCCGCGTATCGCCTCACACCCAGATCCCCTTTCACGTTCGTGGGCATGGTGGGTATCCCTGAAACAACCGGTTAATAGCTCGACCGATCGTCGCCAACACTGATTCACCTCTAGCGAGAACAACCGCACCACAACGGGTTACCAGTTGTTCATTTGCGTAACGTCACCAGCAAACGTACACGTCCATCGCCATTTGCAACGAGTATTGCATGCCTGTGTCAGGTGTCACAACACACTACGTCTGCCCACATAGACGCAACAACATGTGCACGCCTAGAGAACACGTGGAAGGTCGACCCCGTACGTATGCGGTGTCCATTGCGCGAACGACTGTCAGCCGGCCTCTGCAGCATGTCGCAGATGTGGAACACGGTGCAACATGCTATCACGGTGTGTGAGAAGAGACGACTACGTCCGAATACACGCTCCACTACATCAACAGACTGCTCATGCTGATCGCCATCCAGGGCGTCCGTTCCTCCCACACGTCTGTATGGCGTACCACACTGCAATCCAGCTCTTATAGGGAGACGACACGTAGCTGCGTGCACAATATTTGGACTGTATGGTCCGCCGTTGCTAGGCGCAGTCGTCATACGGCCACATGTGCCACGATGTATCATTCAGTACATACGGACCAATGTGCAGTACAGTTTGTGGGTTTTGCGTACATCGGCGGACAGGTGACAGGCCGTACCACAACGTAGGCTGAGTACGTCGGCATGCGAAGGGCGTTGAACATGCAAACTTCTCACCGACCAGCTTGCGAAGGCAGGGGGGAAGGGGGGGGGGCATGTACGTCCTGCTGCTATCCACATTACAGTGTATAGCAGGAGCATGTGGAAAGTCAGCAACACCTGCAAGGTGTTTAACATGACGCGATACACAGGGGACCGGGCAGTGCGAGTAGCGAACTATATTGCGAGGGTTGCGGTTAGGCAACACTACACTAATTTAACGAGTTGCATAACAATTACAGAGCAGGTTCAGCGACAACGTGCATCAGGTTAAGGCGCAATATAGTTTTGGTTACGGCGCACTTTAGGTTAGGTTAAGGCATATTATAGGTTAGGTTAAGGCATATTATAGGTTAGGTTAAGGCATATTATAGGTTAGGTTAAGGCATATTATAGGTTAGGTTAAGGCATATTATAGGTTAGGTTAAGGCATATTATAGGTTAGGTTAAGGCATATTATAGGTTAGGTTAAGGCATATTATAGGTTAGGTTAAGGCATATTATAGGTTACGTTACGGCACAACATGGGTTACGTTACGGCACAACATGGGTTACGTTACGGCACAACATGGGTTACGTTACGGCACAACATGGGTTACGTTACGGCACAACATGGGTTACGTTACGGCACAACATGGGTTACGTTACGGCACAACATGGGTTACGTTACGGCACAACATGGGTTACGTTACGGCACAACATGGGTTACGTTACGGCACAACATGGGTTACGTTACGGCACAACATGGGTTACGTTACGGCACAACATGGGTTACGTTACGGCACAACATGGGTTACGTTACGGCACAACATGGGTTACGTTACGGCACAACATGGGTTACGTTAAGGCACAAATTAGGTTAGGTTAAGGCACAAACTAGGTTAGGTTAAGGCACAAACTAGGTTAGGTTAAGGCACAACGTAGGTTAGGTTAAGGCACAACGTAGGTTAGGTTAAGGCACAACGTAGGTTAGGTTAAGGCACAAATTATGTTAGGTTAAGGCACAAATTAGGTTAGGTTAAGGCACAAATTAGGTTAGGTTAAGGCACAAATTAGGTTAGGTTAAGGCACAAATTAGGTTAGGTTAAGGCACAAATTAGGTTAGGTTAAGGCACAAATTAGGTTAGGTTAAGGCACAAATTAGGTTAGGTTAAGGCACAACGTAGGTTAGGTTAAGGCACAACGTAGGTTAGGTTAAGGCACAACGTAGGTTAGGTTAAGGCACAACGTAGGTTAGGTTAAGGCACAACGTAGGTTAGGTTAAGGCACAACGTAGGTTAGGTTAAGGCACAACGTAGGTTAGGTTAAGGCACAACGTAGGTTAGGTTAAGGCACAACGTAGGTTAGGTTAAGGCACAACGTAGGTTAGGTTAAGGCACAACGTAGGTTAGGTTAAGGCACAACGTAGGTTAGGTTAAGGCACAACGTAGGTTAGGTTAAGGCACAACGTAGGTTAGGTTAAGGCACAAATTAGGTTAGGTTAAGGCACAAATTAGGTTAGGTTAAGGCACAAATTAGGTTAGGTTAAGGCACAAATTAGGTTAGGTTAAGGCACAAATTAGGTTAGGTTAAGGCACAAATTATGTTAGGTTAAGGCACAAATTAGGTTAGGTTAAGGCACAAATTAGGTTAGGTTAAGGCACAAATTAGGTTAGGTTAAGGCACAACGTAGGTTAGGTTAAGGCACAACGTAGGTTAGGTTAAGGCACAACGTAGGTTAGGTTAAGGCACAACGTAGGTTAGGTTAAGGCACAACGTAGGTTAGGTTAAGGCACAACGTAGGTTAGGTTAAGGCACAACGTAGGTTAGGTTAAGGCACAACGTAGGTTAGGTTAAGGCACAACGTAGGTTAGGTTAAGGCACAACGTAGGTTAGGTTAAGGCACAACGTAGGTTAGGTTAAGCACAACGTAGGTTAGGTTAAGGCACAACGTAGGTTAGGTTAAGGCACAACGTAGGTTAGGTTAAGGCACAACGTAGGTTAGGTTAAGGCACAACGTAGGTTAGGTTAAGGCACAACGTAGGTTAGGTTAAGGCACAACGTAGGTTAGGTTAAGGCACAACGTAGGTTAGGTTAAGGCACAACGTAGGTTAGGTTAAGGCACAACGTAGGTTAGGTTAAGCACAACGTAGGTTAGGTTAAGGCACAACGTAGGTTAGGTTAAGGTACAATATAGGTTAGGTTAAGGTACAATATAGGTTAGGTTAAGGTACGATATAGGTTAGGTTAAGGTACGATATAGGTTAGGTTAAGGTACAATATAGGTTAGGTTAAGGTACGATATAGGTTAGGTTAAGGTACAATATGGCGTAGGTTCAGATACACATTGTTGTAGGGAAAGGTGTATTGGGGGGGGGGGGGGCGGCGGCAGGTTCGTTGATAGTGATTATCGTAATTGGATGCCTGCGGTATTATCTGATTTGTCACGTCAGGATGCACTTTTGGCTCATGACAGGCGGCGCTCCAATTCCATGGTTGTGGCAGATCTGTGTCTTTCATTCCTGCCATTGAATGTGTGCTGTGACAGGAGGCAGTATTGTGATGTTGGGTGCACCCCTGTGTAGGACATGTGTGGGTGTTCGTGGCTTAGCTGAGCAATGTGCGGATGTCGGAAGGGTGGGATATTGTGTTTTCTGGGTGGACCTCCCGGTCTGGTAATGATAGTGTGGATTGTGTCATGTGGCGGAGAGGATGCACTGGATGTTCTTCCATGCTGGTGGTTAGATATTGTGTGTGTGCCTGTTACAGGCAGAGAGTAGTGTGTGATAAGAGAGTAGTGTGTGATAAGAGAGTAGTGTGTGATAAGAGTGTCTGGCTGACGTGTGGTTCTCATTGTGTGCAGAGTCTTTCAGCATGTATAGGGACGGTTGTATACATTGTATTCTGATGGCTCTGCATCTATTACTCATCAGTGCCGTGTATACGGTTACTCTGGTTCCAGTCGAAACTGTTCTATCTCTGTACATTAGTGACACTGCGGCTCCACTATGTTGCCGCCCCTGTCGGCCGTTTCCCCCAGTGTATGGCTAATGATTATCAGCAATCAGTCTATTAGTCAATACCAGTAGTGTGACGACGTCAAATGTCCGGGATGGGGGAAGCTACACCCTTCCCGTGGGTCAGGGCCTAGAAAGACTCTTCCCACGCAGGAGACTCGGACTGTCGTTACTCTTCCGAGACATATATGTGCCCAGCGTTTTTTGCGACTGCGAGTGCAACGCCCACGGGTGCCGACATGGATGGGGCGCTTCCTAGCTGATGGCTCAGCATGAGAATCCGTACAGTGAGCAATGCGATCGCGTCTGTAGCTTGTACGTGGTACAGCTCGCAGCTCATGAATAGGGACAGCGGGAATGTCGCATATTGGAAATATCTCTTCATGAAACGCATGTTATAGGTGTGGATTGCACCTTACGAGTGCGGGAAACGTCCGCCGTTCATCCGCTGGCGATGCGAGTTTGGCGGTTGGGGTGGGGCACGAACGGGTGCAGGTGGTGTGATTGCCGGTCCACGACTTCGTGCGGCAGAGGCACTGGCGTATGGGTGCTGTGGTCGAGAGAGGCTGCATGCTTTGTGGGTGGCGTCGAAAGATGGGCACTGTGGGCCCATCGATGTCTTAGTCGGCTTGGCGTCCCATAGATGGCGGTATCGTCGTTGCAGGAGCTCATGCTGAGGGAGACCTACAGATGGCG
>NC_064641.1:415402226-415407226 GCF_023864345.2 Schistocerca serialis cubense | reverse complement strand
CCCTTCCATCTCTGGTCGGGACTCTGTTTGCATGTATTAGCTCTAGAATTACCACAGTTACCCAAGTAACGTGGGTACGATCTAAGGAACCATAACTGATTTAATGAGCCATTCGCGGTTTCACCTTAATGCGGCTTGTACTGAGACATGCATGGCTTAATCTTTGAGACAAGCATATGACTACTGGCAGGATCAACCAGGGAGCTGCGTCAACTAGAGCTGAGCAGCCGGCCGCCCGGGAGTGTGTCCCGGGGGCCCGCGCGAACACGCAAGCGTCCGCTCAATTATTCTGCAAACAGGAGGAGGCTGAGCTCCCCTGCACAACACACCTCGAAACCCTCTCAGGTCCCGGCGGCGCGCAGCGCCGTCCTAAGTACTTGGTCGGGTTCGAGAGAGGCGCAATCGCCCGGAGTTAGGCGAGTAGACGCTTTAGGTGCGACCACCCGTGCTCCCAACTGAGCTTGCCGCTGCCGACAGAGGCCCGGGAGCGTGCTGTCGTGGCATTGCCGGCGGGAGACAACACGCGCCACCTACGGTGACCGGCAGCTCCAACGCCGGCGCCACAGAAGGACAAAAGCCCCACTTGGGTGCCGAAGCGAACTCTCCCAGCACAGCGCACGCGCCAACACGTCCGCACAGCTGCGATACAAACCACCTGCGAGAACCGCTGGGGCGACCGAGCAGCAGACGGCGTCGCGGCGCCGAGCGCCGGGCGGCGGCGCATCCTCAGCGCACAAAGTCCTCAATCGGACCAGCACACTGCAGATGGCCACCGCGCTTCGCACCGGGCCCGCGAGGACCTACTTTGGCCGCAAGGCGCCGCGAGCAGGGGGCGCCGGCGCGCAGCTGCGCCGCCTGCCGCGTCCGTCGGCCGGCGCGCCTGCCACTGGCCGCCCCCACCAGCCGGCTGTAGCGCGTGCGCCCACGCACCGCGCTGCCAGCACGCCGGGCGGCCCCCCCTCACCGGCCGGGGACGGTCCCACCCAGCCACCGCCGCGTATCGCCTCACACCCAGATCCCCTTTCACGTTCGTGGGCATGGTGGGTATCCCTGAAACAACCGGTTAATAGCTCGACCGATCGTCGCCAACACTGATTCACCTCTAGCGAGAACAACCGCACCACAACGGGTTACCAGTTGTTCATTTGCGTAACGTCACCAGCAAACGTACACGTCCATCGCCATTTGCAACGAGTATTGCATGCCTGTGTCAGGTGTCACAACACACTACGTCTGCCCACATAGACGCAACAACATGTGCACGCCTAGAGAACACGTGGAAGGTCGACCCCGTACGTATGCGGTGTCCATTGCGCGAACGACTGTCAGCCGGCCTCTGCAGCATGTCGCAGATGTGGAACACGGTGCAACATGCTATCACGGTGTGTGAGAAGAGACGACTACGTCCGAATACACGCTCCACTACATCAACAGACTGCTCATGCTGATCGCCATCCAGGGCGTCCGTTCCTCCCACACGTCTGTATGGCGTACCACACTGCAATCCAGCTCTTATAGGGAGACGACACGTAGCTGCGTGCACAATATTTGGACTGTATGGTCCGCCGTTGCTAGGCGCAGTCGTCATATGGCCACATGTGCCACGATGTATCATTCAGTACATACGGACCAATGTGCAGTACAGTTTGTGGGTTTTGCGTACATCGGCGGACAGGTGACAGGCCGTACCACAACGTAGGCTGAGTACGTCGGCATGCGAAGGGCGTTGAACATGCAAACTTCTCACCGACCAGCTTGCGAAGGCAGGGGGGAAGGGGGGGGGCATGTACGTCCTGCTGCTATCCACATTACAGTGTATAGCAGGAGCATGTGGAAAGTCAGCAACACCTGCAAGGTGTTTAACATGACGCGATACACAGGGGACCGGGCAGTGCGAGTAGCGAACTATATTGCGAGGGTTGCGGTTAGGCAACACTACACTAATTTAACGAGTTGCATAACAATTACAGAGCAGGTTCAGCGACAACGTGCGTCAGGTTAAGGCGCAATATAGTTTTGGTTACGGCGCACTTTAGGTTAGGTTAAGGCATATTATAGGTTAGGTTAAGGCATATTATAGGTTAGGTTAAGGCATATTATAGGTTAGGTTAAGGCATATTATAGGTTAGGTTAAGGCATATTATAGGTTAGGTTAAGGCATATTATAGGTTAGGTTAAGGCATATTATAGGTTAGGTTAAGGCATATTATAGGTTAGGTTAAGGCATATTATAGGTTAGGTTAAGGCATATTATAGGTTAGGTTAAGGCATATTATAGGTTACGTTACGGCACAACATGGGTTACGTTACGGCACAACATGGGTTACGTTACGGCACAACATGGGTTACGTTACGGCACAACATGGGTTACGTTACGGCACAACATGGGTTACGTTACGGCACAACATGGGTTACGTTACGGCACAACATGGGTTACGTTATGGCACAACATGGGTTACGTTACGGCACAACATGGGTTACGTTACGGCACAACATGGGTTACGTTAAGGCACAAATTAGGTTAGGTTAAGGCACAAACTAGGTTAGGTTAAGGCACAACGTAGGTTAGGTTAAGGCACAACGTAGGTTAGGTTAAGGCACAACGTAGGTTAGGTTAAGGCACAACGTAGGTTAGGTTAAGGCACAACGTAGGTTAGGTTAAGGCACAACGTAGGTTAGGTTAAGGCACAACGTAGGTTAGGTTAAGGCACAAATTAGGTTAGGTTAAGGCACAAATTAGGTTAGGTTAAGGCACAAATTAGGTTAGGTTAAGGCACAAATTAGGTTAGGTTAAGGCACAAATTAGGTTAGGTTAAGGCACAAATTAGGTTAGGTTAAGGCACAAATTAGGTTAGGTTAAGGCACAACGTAGGTTAGGTTAAGGCACAACGTAGGTTAGGTTAAGGCACAACGTAGGTTAGGTTAAGGCACAACGTAGGTTAGGTTAAGGCACAACGTAGGTTAGGTTAAGGCACAACGTAGGTTAGGTTAAGGCACAACGTAGGTTAGGTTAAGGCACAACGTAGGTTAGGTTAAGGCACAACGTAGGTTAGGTTAAGGCACAACGTAGGTTAGGTTAAGGCACAACGTAGGTTAGGTTAAGGCACAAATTAGGTTAGGTTAAGGCACAAATTAGGTTAGGTTAAGGCACAAATTAGGTTAGGTTAAGGCACAAATTAGGTTAGGTTAAGGCACAAATTAGGTTAGGTTAAGGCACAAATTAGGTTAGGTTAAGGCACAAATTAGGTTAGGTTAAGGCACAAATTAGGTTAGGTTAAGGCACAAATTAGGTTAGGTTAAGGCACAACGTAGGTTAGGTTAAGGCACAACGTAGGTTAGGTTAAGGCACAACGTAGGTTAGGTTAAGGCACAACGTAGGTTAGGTTAAGGCACAACGTAGGTTAGGTTAAGGCACAACGTAGGTTAGGTTAAGGCACAACGTAGGTTAGGTTAAGGCACAACGTAGGTTAGGTTAAGGCACAACGTAGGTTAGGTTAAGGCACAACGTAGGTTAGGTTAAGGCACAACGTAGGTTAGGTTAAGGCACAACGTAGGTTAGGTTAAGGCACAACGTAGGTTAGGTTAAGCACAACGTAGGTTAGGTTAAGGCACAACGTAGGTTAGGTTAAGGCACAACGTAGGTTAGGTTAAGGCACAACGTAGGTTAGGTTAAGGCACAACGTAGGTTAGGTTAAGGCACAACGTAGGTTAGGTTAAGGCACAACGTAGGTTAGGTTAAGGCACAACGTAGGTTAGGTTAAGGTACAATATAGGTTAGGTTAAGGTACAATATAGGTTAGGTTAAGGTACGATATAGGTTAGGTTAAGGTACGATATAGGTTAGGTTAAGGTACAATATAGGTTAGGTTAAGGTACGATATAGGTTAGGTTAAGGTACAATATGGCGTAGGTTCAGATACACATTGTTGTAGGGAAAGGTGTATTGGGGGGGGGGGGGGGCGGCGGCAGGTTCGTTGATAGTGATTATCGTAATTGGATGCCTGCGGTATTATCTGATTTGTCACGTCAGGATGCACTTTTGGCTCATGACAGGCGGCGCTCCAATTCCATGGTTGTGGCAGATCTGTGTCTTTCATTCCTGCCATTGAATGTGTGCTGTGACAGGAGGCAGTATTGTGATGTTGGGTGCACCCCTGTGTAGGACATGTGTGGGTGTTCGTGGCTTAGCTGAGCAATGTGCGGATTTCGGAAGGGTGGGATATTGTGTTTTCTGGGTGGACCTCCCGGTCTGGTAATGATAGTGTGGATTGTGTCATGTGGCGGAGAGGATGCACTGGATGTTCTTCCATGCTGGTGGTTAGATATTGTGTGTGTGCCTGTTACAGGCAGAGAGTAGTGTGTGATAAGAGAGTAGTGTGTGATAAGAGAGTAGTGTGTGATAAGAGTGTCTGGCTGACGTGTGGTTCTCATTGTGTGCAGAGTCTTTCAGCATGTATAGGGACGGTTGTATACATTGTATTCTGATGGCTCTGCATCTATTACTCATCAGTGCCGTGTATACGGTTACTCTGGTTCCAGTCGAAACTGTTCTATCTCTGTACATTAGTGACACTGCGGCTCCACTATGTTGCCGCCCCTGTCGGCCGTTTCCCCCAGTGTATGGCTAATGATTATCAGCAATCAGTCTATTAGTCAATACCGGTAGTGTGACGACGTCAAATGTCCGGGATGGGGGAAGCTACACCCTTCCCGTGGGTCAGGGCCTAGAAAGACTCTTCCCACGCAGGAGACTCGGACTGTCGTTACTCTTCCGAGACATATATGTGCCCAGCGTTTTTTGCGACTGCGAGTGCAACGCCCACGGGTGCCGACATGGATGGGGCGCTTCCTAGCTGATGGCTCAGCATGAGAATCCGTACAGTGAGCAATGCGATCGCGTCTGTAGCTTGTACGTGGTACAGCTCGCAGCTCATGAATAGGGACAGCGGGAATGTCGCATATTGGAAATATCTCTTCAAGAAACGCATGTTATAGGTGTG
>NC_064641.1:415394726-415397226 GCF_023864345.2 Schistocerca serialis cubense | reverse complement strand
GGAGGCGGTCACGAATGAAGCCCGCGGTGGAGACGGGCTTCTTAGTGAAGAGGTCCGCCCAGAAGTCCAGCAGACCAGGGATGGCAGGTGGCGGCTGGAGCAGGGTGCCATCCAAGAGGCCGCGCACGCAACGTGCACGCGACCGTCGGAAGGCATCCTGCGTTCTCGCGTATTCCCAGCGGCGCCGCTTGCGCTTCTGCGTCGGCGGCGCGGCAGGCGGCCGCTTCGATGGTTGGCGCGGCCGCTGTGTCCTGGTGATCGATCTCTCCCCTCTGGACCCGACCGACGCAAGGGCATCCGGGAGCATGCCCAGGATGACATCGGGCGGCGTGCCCCGCCCCAGACCTATGACTCGATCCAGGGCAGAGAAACGCTGGGCGGAAGCAGGTAGCCCCGCCAGATGCTCCCAGATGGCGGCGTCAGTCGGCCCCTCCGGCGGCGGCCCGGTGGTGTCGGCCGCGAAGTCCTCGGCTGCGTCGACGGGCGGCGCAGCGGCCTCGCCCGCGTCAGGCAGCGGGCTCGCTGCTCCCCGGCGGGACGCCGGCTCTTCCCCCCGACCGATCTCAAGCGCCTCCATGAACTGGCGGACAAGCTGCTTGTGGGCAGCTTGCCGCCGTCGGCACTTGATTGCCTCAAGCGTTCGGTCGGGGAACATCCTGATGAGTTCTTGGTTTACAAAGAAGAACCGGGCGTCCCTCTCGAGGAACAGTTCGGCCTCTGCCTTGGCGAGCGACAGGACTTCTTCCTCCGTCCACCTCGCGCGATGCCTCTCCGTCACGATCTCCGCGTTGGCGGCCGCAAGATGTTGGCGGCGGCGATGGACCCCGAGACCATTCTTGGTGGTGAAGCTGCGGTGGCACTCACTACAGGCGTATACTGCTGTAAAAGTTACAAGATTTTCGGCACGGCCGGTTGGCCGGCTAGGTGCTGGGGGAGTTGGGGTGGCACCTTCAGCGGAAGGGCCACCACTTATTCTCTGGTTACTGCCCCCAACTAAAAAAGGGATAATGCGAGGGGGGGCTGGTAACCCCCCCAAGCCCCTGGTGCGGTCTTCCACTCTGCGAAAATCAGTGGGCCCACGAGAAGGGGAGAAGACCGCAGGAGAGGAGAGGCTAAGAGGGCTAGGCCCATGTATTGCGCATCACTCTCCCTGTAACTATAACCCAAGGAAGGCACCTCGCAGCAGCAGCACGACTACATCAAGACCGCACTTCGAAAAGCCAAGTCCGGATGCAGCCACACCGCCGCCACTTGGCCACCTTAAGAGAGTCATAGTTACTCCCGCCGTTTACCCGCGCTTGCTTGAATTTCTTCACTTTGACATTCAGAGCACTGGGCAGAAATCACATTGCGTCAACACCCGCTAGGGCCATCGCAATGCTTTGTTTTAATTAGACAGTCGGATTCCCCCAGTCCGTGCCAGTTCTGAGTTGATCGTTGAATGGCGGCCGAAGAGAATCCGCGCACCCGCGCGCCCCCGGAGGAGCACGCTAAGGCGGACGCGGCCTCGCAGCAAGGAAGATCCGTGGGAGGCCAAGGCACGGGACCGAGCTCGGATCCTGCACGCAGGTTGAAGCACCGGGGCGCGAACGCCGCGCAGGCGCGCGCATCCTGCACCGCCGGCCAGCACGAGGCCGACCAACGGCGAGAGCAGACCACGCCCGCGCTAAACGCCCGCACTTACCGGCACCCCTACGGCACTCACCTCGCCCAGGCCCGGCACGTTAGCGCTGACCCACTTCCCGACCAAGCCCGACACGCCCCGATCCTCAGAGCCAATCCTTATCCCGAAGTTACGGATCCAATTTGCCGACTTCCCTTACCTACATTATTCTATCGACTAGAGGCTCTTCACCTTGGAGACCTGCTGCGGATATGGGTACGAACCGGCGCGACACCTCCACGTGGCCCTCTCCCGGATTTTCAAGGTCCGAGGGGAAGATCGGGACACCGCCGCAACTGCGGTGCTCTTCGCGTTCCAAACCCTATCTCCCTGCTAGAGGATTCCAGGGAACTCGAACGCTCATGCAGAAAAGAAAACTCTTCCCCGATCTCCCGACGGCGTCTCCGGGTCCTTTTGGGTTACCCCGACGAGCATCTCTAAAAGAGGGGCCCGACTTGTATCGGTTCCGCTGCCGGGTTCCGGAATAGGAACCGGATTCCCTTTCGCCCAACGGGGGCCAGCACAAAGTGCATCATGCTATGACGGCCCCCATCAACATCGGATTTCTCCTAGGGCTTAGGATCGACTGACTCGTGTGCAACGGCTGTTCACACGAAACCCTTCTCCGCGTCAGCCCTCCAGGGCCTCGCTGGAGTATTTGCTACTACCACCAAGATCTGCACCGACGGCGGCTCCAGGCAGGCTCACGCCCAGACCCTTCTGCGCCCACCGCCGCGACCCTCCTACTCGTCAGGGCTTCGCGGCCGGCCGCAAGGACCGGCCATGACTGCCAGACTGACGGCCGAGTATAGGCACGACGCTTCAGCGCCATCCATT
>NC_064641.1:415384726-415389726 GCF_023864345.2 Schistocerca serialis cubense | reverse complement strand
CCCTCACCGGCCGGGGACGGTCCCACCCAGCCACCGCCGCGTATCGCCTCACACCCAGATCCCCTTTCACGTTCGTGGGCATGGTGGGTATCCCTGAAACAACCGGTTAATAGCTCGACCGATCGTCGCCAACACTGATTCACCTCTAGCGAGAACAACCGCACCACAACGGGTTACCAGTTGTTCATTTGCGTAACGTCACCAGCAAACGTACACGTCCATCGCCATTTGCAACGAGTATTGCATGCCTGTGTCAGGTGTCACAACACACTACGTCTGCCCACATAGACGCAACAACATGTGCACGCCTAGAGAACACGTGGAAGGTCGACCCCGTACGTATGCGGTGTCCATTGCGCGAACGACTGTCAGCCGGCCTCTGCAGCATGTCGCAGATGTGGAACACGGTGCAACATGCTATCACGGTGTGTGAGAAGAGACGACTACGTCCGAATACACGCTCCACTACATCAACAGACTGCTCATGCTGATCGCCATCCAGGGCGTCCGTTCCTCCCACACGTCTGTATGGCGTACCACACTGCAATCCAGCTCTTATAGGGAGACGACACGTAGCTGCGTGCACAATATTTGGACTGTATGGTCCGCCGTTGCTAGGCGCAGTCGTCATACGGCCACATGTGCCACGATGTATCATTCAGTACATACGGACCAATGTGCAGTACAGTTTGTGGGTTTTGCGTACATCGGCGGACAGGTGACAGGCCGTACCACAACGTAGGCTGAGTACGTCGGCATGCGAAGGGCGTTGAACATGCAAACTTCTCACCGACCAGCTTGCGAAGGCAGGGGGGAAGGGGGGGGGGCATGTACGTCCTGCTGCTATCCACATTACAGTGTATAGCAGGAGCATGTGGAAAGTCAGCAACACCTGCAAGGTGTTTAACATGACGCGATACACAGGGGACCGGGCAGTGCGAGTAGCGAACTATATTGCGAGGGTTGCGGTTAGGCAACACTACACTAATTTAACGAGTTGCATAACAATTACAGAGCAGGTTCAGCGACAATGTGCGTCAGGTTAAGGCGCAATATAGTTTTGGTTACGGCGCACTTTAGGTTAGGTTAAGGCATATTATAGGTTAGGTTAAGGCATATTATAGGTTAGGTTAAGGCATATTATAGGTTAGGTTAAGGCATATTATAGGTTAGGTTAAGGCATATTATAGGTTAGGTTAAGGCATATTATAGGTTAGGTTAAGGCATATTATAGGTTAGGTTAAGGCATATTATAGGTTAGGTTAAGGCATATTATAGGTTAGGTTAAGGCATATTATAGGTTAGGTTAAGGCATATTATAGGTTACGTTACGGCACAACATGGGTTACGTTACGGCACAACATGGGTTACGTTACGGCACAACATGGGTTACGTTACGGCACAACATGGGTTACGTTACGGCACAACATGGGTTACGTTACGGCACAACATGGGTTACGTTACGGCACAACATGGGTTACGTTACGGCACAACATGGGTTACGTTACGGCACAACATGGGTTACGTTACGGCACAACATGGGTTACGTTACGGCACAACATGGGTTACGTTACGGCACAACATGGGTTACGTTAAGGCACAAATTAGGTTAGGTTAAGGCACAAACTAGGTTAGGTTAAGGCACAAACTAGGTTAGGTTAAGGCACAACGTAGGTTAGGTTAAGGCACAACGTAGGTTAGGTTAAGGCACAACGTAGGTTAGGTTAAGGCACAACGTAGGTTAGGTTAAGGCACAACGTAGGTTAGGTTAAGGCACAAATTAGGTTAGGTTAAGGCACAAATTAGGTTAGGTTAAGGCACAAATTAGGTTAGGTTAAGGCACAAATTAGGTTAGGTTAAGGCACAAATTAGGTTAGGTTAAGGCACAAATTAGGTTAGGTTAAGGCACAAATTAGGTTAGGTTAAGGCACAAATTAGGTTAGGTTAAGGCACAAATTAGGTTAGGTTAAGGCACAAATTAGGTTAGGTTAAGGCACAACGTAGGTTAGGTTAAGGCACAACGTAGGTTAGGTTAAGGCACAACGTAGGTTAGGTTAAGGCACAACGTAGGTTAGGTTAAGGCACAACGTAGGTTAGGTTAAGGCACAACGTAGGTTAGGTTAAGGCACAACGTAGGTTAGGTTAAGGCACAACGTAGGTTAGGTTAAGGCACAACGTAGGTTAGGTTAAGGCACAACGTAGGTTAGGTTAAGGCACAACGTAGGTTAGGTTAAGGCACAACGTAGGTTAGGTTAAGGCACAACGTAGGTTAGGTTAAGGCACAACGTAGGTTAGGTTAAGGCACAACGTAGGTTAGGTTAAGGCACAACGTAGGTTAGGTTAAGGCACAACGTAGGTTAGGTTAAGGCACAAATTAGGTTAGGTTAAGGCACAAATTAGGTTAGGTTAAGGCACAAATTAGGTTAGGTTAAGGCACAAATTAGGTTAGGTTAAGGCACAAATTAGGTTAGGTTAAGGCACAAATTAGGTTAGGTTAAGGCACAAATTAGGTTAGGTTAAGGCACAACGTAGGTTAGGTTAAGGCACAACGTAGGTTAGGTTAAGGCACAACGTAGGTTAGGTTAAGGCACAACGTAGGTTAGGTTAAGGCACAACGTAGGTTAGGTTAAGGCACAACGTAGGTTAGGTTAAGGCACAACGTAGGTTAGGTTAAGGCACAACGTAGGTTAGGTTAAGGCACAACGTAGGTTAGGTTAAGGCACAACGTAGGTTAGGTTAAGGCACAACGTAGGTTAGGTTAAGGCACAACATAGGTTAGGTTAAGGCACAACGTAGGTTAGGTTAAGGCACAACGTAGGTTAGGTTAAGGCACAACGTAGGTTAGGTTAAGGCACAACGTAGGTTAGGTTAAGGCACAACGTAGGTTAGGTTAAGGCACAACGTAGGTTAGGTTAAGGCACAACGTAGGTTAGGTTAAGCACAACGTAGGTTAGGTTAAGGCACAACGTAGGTTAGGTTAAGGCACAACGTAGGTTAGGTTAAGGCACAACGTAGGTTAGGTTAAGGCACAACGTAGGCTAGGTTAAGGCACAACGTAGGTTAGGTTAAGGCACAACGTAGGTTAGGTTAAGGCACAACGTAGGTTAGGTTAAGGCACAACGTAGGTTAGGTTAAGGCACAACGTAGGTTAGGTTAAGGCACAACGTAGGTTAGGTTAAGCACAACGTAGGTTAGGTTAAGGCACAACGTAGGTTAGGTTAAGGTACAATATAGGTTAGGTTAAGGTACAATATAGGTTAGGTTAAGGTACGATATAGGTTAGGTCAAGGTACGATATAGGTTAGGTTAAGGTACAATATAGGTTAGGTTAAGGTACGATATAGGTTAGGTTAAGGTACAATATGGCGTAGGTTCAGATACACATTGTTGTAGGGAAAGGTGTATTGGGGGGGGGGGGGGCGGCGGCAGGTTCGTTGATAGTGATTATCGTAATTGGATGCCTGCGGTATTATCTGATTTGTCACGTCAGGATGCACTTTTGGCTCATGACAGGCGGCGCTCCAATTCCATGGTTGTGGCAGATCTGTGTCTTTCATTCCTGCCATTGAATGTGTGCTGTGACAGGAGGCAGTATTGTGATGTTGGGTGCACCCCTGTGTAGGACATGTGTGGGTGTTCGTGGCTTAGCTGAGCAATGTGCGGATGTCGGAAGGGTGGGATATTGTGTTTTCTGGGTGGACCTCCCGGTCTGGTAATGATAGTGTGGATTGTGTCATGTGGCGGAGAGGATGCACTGGATGTTCTTCCATGCTGGTGGTTAGATATTGTGTGTGTGCCTGTTACAGGCAGAGAGTAGTGTGTGATAAGAGAGTAGTGTGTGATAAGAGAGTAGTGTGTGATAAGAGTGTCTGGCTGACGTGTGGTTCTCATTGTGTGCAGAGTCTTTCAGCATGTATAGGGACGGTTGTATACATTGTATTCTGATGGCTCTGCATCTATTACTCATCAGTGCCGTGTATACGGTTACTCTGGTTCCAGTCGAAACTGTTCTATCTCTGTACATTAGTGACACTGCGGCTCCACTATGTTGCCGCCCCTGTCGGCCGTTTCCCCCAGTGTATGGCTAATGATTATCAGCAATCAGTCTATTAGTCAATACCGGTAGTGTGACGACGTCAAATGTCCGGGATGGGGGAAGCTACACCCTTCCCGTGGGTCAGGGCCTAGAAAGACTCTTCCCACGCAGGAGACTCGGACTGTCGTTACTCTTCCGAGACATATATGTGCCCAGCGTTTTTTGCGACTGCGAGTGCAACGCCCACGGGTGCCGACATGGATGGGGCGCTTCCTAGCTGATGGCTCAGCATGATAATCCGTACAGTGAGCAATGCGATCGCGTCTGTAGCTTGTACGTGGTACAGCTCGCAGCTCATGAATAGGGACAGCGGGAATGTCGCATATTGGAAATATCTCTTCATGAAACGCATGTTATAGGTGTGGATTGCACCTTACGAGTGCGGGAAACGTCCGCCGTTCATCCGCTGGCGATGCGAGTTTGGCGGTTGGGGTGGGGCACGAACGGGTGCAGGTGGTGTGATTGCCGGTCCACGACTTCGTGCGGCAGAGCCACTGGCGTATGGGTGCTGTGGTCGAGAGAGGCTGCATGCTTTGTGGGTGGCGTCGAAAGATGGGCACTGTGGGCCCATCGATGTCTTAGTCGGCTTGGCGTCCCATAGATGGCGGTATCGTCGTTGCAGGAGCTCATGCTGAGGGAGACCTACAGATGGCGGTATGTTTTGTGGTGCGCTCGACATGGCGGACGTAGTGTTGTCAGATTCGCATAGATGGAGCTATCGCATGTGGTTTCGCCATATTTGTATAGATGGAGGTACTGTTTTGCCAGCATGGTTGGCGTAGTTCCGGCGGATCCCTGTAGGTGGAGGTGTCCATTCTGGCCTCGATGTCAATGTCGTTGCGTCACATTCCCATAGATGGCGGTATGGTATCTTTACTGTGCACATTCATGTCGTCGGCACGAG
>NC_064641.1:415377226-415379726 GCF_023864345.2 Schistocerca serialis cubense | reverse complement strand
CCCCGACCGATCTCAAGCGCCTCCATGAATTGGCGGACAAGCTGCTTGTGGGCAGCTTGCCGCCGTCGGCACTTGATTGCCTCAAGCGTTCGGTCGGGGAACATCCTGATGAGCTCTTGATTTACAAAGAAGAACCGGGCGTCCCTCTCGAGGAACAGTTCGGCCTCCGCCTTGGCGAGCGACAGGACTTCTTCCTCCGTCCACCTCGCGCGATGCCTCTCCGTGACGATCTCCGCGTTGGCGGCCGCAAGGTGTTGGCGGCGGCGATGGACCCCGAGACCGTTCTTGGTGGTGAAGCTGCGGTGGCACTCACTACAGGCGTATACAGCTGCAAAAGTTACAAGATTTTCGGCACGGCCGGTTGGCCGGCTAGGTGCTGGGGGAGTTGGGGTGGCACCTTCAGCGGAAGGGCCACCACTTTTTCTCTGAATACTGCCCCCAACTAAAAAAAGGGATAGTGCGAGGGGGGGCTGGTAACCCCCCCAAGCCCCTGGTGCGGTCTTCCACTCTGCGAAAATCAGCGGGCCCACGAGAAGGGGAGAAGACCGCAGGAGAGGAGAGGCTAAGAGGGCTAGGCCCATGTATTGCGCATCACTCTCCCTGTAACCATAACCCAAGGAAGGCACCTCGCAGCAGCAGCACGACTACATCAAGACCGCACTTCGAAAAGCCAAGTCCGGATGCAGCCACACCGCCGCCACTTGGCCACCTTAAGAGAGTCATAGTTACTCCCGCCGTTTACCCGCGCTTGCTTGAATTTCTTCACGTTGACATTCAGAGCACTGGGCAGAAATCACATTGCGTCAACACCCGCTAGGGCCATCGCAATGCTTTGTTTTAATTAGACAGTCGGATTCCCCCAGTCCGTGCCAGTTCTGAGTTGATCGTTGAATGGCGGCCGAAGAGAATCCGCGCACCCGCGCGCCCCCGGAGGAGCACGCTAAGGCGGACGCGGCCTCGCAGCAAGGAAGATCCGTGGGAGGCCAAGGCACGGGACCGAGCTCGGATCCTGCACGCAGGTTGAAGCACCGGGGCGCGAACGCCGCGCAGGCGCGCGCATCCTGCACCGCCGGCCAGCACGAGGCCGACCAACGGCGAGAGCAGACCACGCCCGCGCTAAACGCCCGCACTTACCGGCACCCCTACGGCACTCACCTCGCCCAGGCCCGGCACGTTAGCGCTGACCCACTTCCCGACCAAGCCCGACACGCCCCGATCCTCAGAGCCAATCCTTATCCCGAAGTTACGGATCCAATTTGCCGACTTCCCTTACCTACATTATTCTATCGACCAGAGGCTCTTCACCTTGGAGACCTGCTGCGGATATGGGTACGAACCGGCGCGACACCTCCACGTGGCCCTCTCCCGGATTTTCAAGGTCCGAGGGGAAGATCGGGACACCGCCGCAACTGCGGTGCTCTTCGCGTTCCAAACCCTATCTCCCTGCTAGAGGATTCCAGGGAACTCGAACGCTCATGCAGAAAAGAAAACTCTTCCCCGATCTCCCGACGGCGTCTCCGGGTCCTTTTGGGTTACCCCGACGAGCATCTCTAAAAGAGGGGCCCGACTTGTATCGGTTCCGCTGCCGGGTTCCGGAATAGGAACCGGATTCCCTTTCGCCCAACGGGGGCCAGCACAAAGTGCATCATGCTATGACGGCCCCCATCAACATCGGATTTCTCCTAGGGCTTAGGATCGACTGACTCGTGTGCAACGGCTGTTCACACGAAACCCTTCTCCGCGTCAGCCCTCCAGGGCCTCGCTGGAGTATTTGCTACTACCACCAAGATCTGCACCGACGGCGGCTCCAGGCAGGCTCACGCCCAGACCCTTCTGCGCCCACCGCCGCGACCCTCCTACTCGTCAGGGCTTCGCGGCCGGCCGCAAGGACCGGCCATGACTGCCAGACTGACGGCCGAGTATAGGCACGACGCTTCAGCGCCATCCATTTTCAGGGCTAGTTGCTTCGGCAGGTGAGTTGTTACACACTCCTTAGCGGATTCCGACTTCCATGGCCACCGTCCTGCTGTCTTAAGCAACCAACGCCTTTCATGGTTTCCCATGAGCGTCGATTCGGGCGCCTTAACTCGGCGTTTGGTTCATCCCACAGCGCCAGTTCTGCTTACCAAAAGTGGCCCACTTGGCACTCCGATCCGAGTCGTTTGCTCGCGGCTTCAGCATATCAAGCAAGCCGGAGATCTCACCCATTTAAAGTTTGAGAATAGGTTGAGGTCGTTTCGGCCCCAAGGCCTCTAATCATTCGCTTTACCGGATGAGACTCGTACGAGCACCAGCTATCCTGAGGGAAACTTCGGAGGGAACCAGCTACTAGATGGTTCGATTAGTCTTTCGCCCCTATACCCAGCTCCGACGATCGATTTGCACGTCAGAATCGCTACGGACCTCCATCAGGGTTTCCCCTGACTTCGTCCTGGCCAGGCATAGTTCACCATCTTTCGGGTCCCAACGTGTACGCTCTAGGTGCGCCTCACCTCGCAAT
>NC_064641.1:415369726-415374726 GCF_023864345.2 Schistocerca serialis cubense | reverse complement strand
AAAGCTTTGGTTTCCCGGAGGCTGCCCGCCGAGTCATCGGAGGAACTGCGGCGGATCGCTGGCTGGCATCGTTTATGGTTAGAACTAGGGCGGTATCTGATCGCCTTCGAACCTCTAACTTTCGTTCTTGATTAATGAAAACATACTTGGCAAATGCTTTCGCTTCTGTTCGTCTTGCGACGATCCAAGAATTTCACCTCTAACGTCGCAATACGAATGCCCCCGCCTGTCCCTATTAATCATTACCTCGGGTTCCGAAAACCAACAAAATAGAACCGAGGTCCTATTCCATTATTCCATGCACACAGTATTCAGGCGGGCTTGCCTGCTTTAAGCACTCTAATTTGTTCAAAGTAAACGTGCCGGCCCACCGAGACACTCAATAAAGAGCACCCTGGTAGGATTTCAACGGGGTCCGCCTCGGGACGCACGAGCACGCACGAGGCGGTCGCACGCCTTCGGCTCGCCCCACCGGCAGGACGTCCCACGATACATGCCAGTTAAACACCGACGGGCGGTGAACCAACAGCGTGGGACACAAATCCAACTACGAGCTTTTTAACCGCAACAACTTTAATATACGCTATTGGAGCTGGAATTACCGCGGCTGCTGGCACCAGACTTGCCCTCCAATAGATACTCGTTAAAGGATTTAAAGTGTACTCATTCCGATTACGGGGCCTCGGATGAGTCCCGTATCGTTATTTTTCGTCACTACCTCCCCGTGCCGGGAGTGGGTAATTTGCGCGCCTGCTGCCTTCCTTGGATGTGGTAGCCGTTTCTCAGGCTCCCTCTCCGGAATCGAACCCTGATTCCCCGTTACCCGTTACAACCATGGTAGGCGCAGAACCTACCATCGACAGTTGATAAGGCAGACATTTGAAAGATGCGTCGCCGGTACGAGGACCGTGCGATCAGCCCAAAGTTATTCAGAGTCACCAAGGCAAACGGACCGGACGAGCCGACCGATTGGTTTTGATCTAATAAAAGCGTCCCTTCCATCTCTGGTCGGGACTCTGTTTGCATGTATTAGCTCTAGAATTACCACAGTTATCCAAGTAACGTGGGTACGATCTAAGGAACCATAACTGATTTAATGAGCCATTCGCGGTTTCACCTTAATGCGGCTTGTACTGAGACATGCATGGCTTAATCTTTGAGACAAGCATATGACTACTGGCAGGATCAACCAGGGAGCTGCGTCAACTAGAGCTGAGCAGCCGGCCGCCCGGGAGTGTGTCCCGGGGGCCCGCGCGAACACGCAAGCGTCCGCTCAATTATTCTGCAAACAGGAGGAGGCTGAGCTCCCCTGCACAACACACCTCGAAACCCTCTCAGGTCCCGGCGGCGCGCAGCGCCGTCCTAAGTACTTGGTCGGGTTCGAGAGAGGCGCAATCGCCCGGAGTTAGGCGAGTAGACGCTTTAGGTGCGACCACCCGTGCTCCCAACTGAGCTTGCCGCTGCCGACAGAGGCCCGGGAGCGTGCTGTCGTGGCATTGCCGGCGGGAGACAACACGCGCCACCTACGGTGACCGGCAGCTCCAACGCCGGCGCCACAGAAGGACAAAAGCCCCACTTGGGTGCCGAAGCGAACTCTCCCAGCACAGCGCACGCGCCAACACGTCCGCACAGCTGCGATACAAACCACCTGCGAGAACCGCTGGGGCGACCGAGCAGCAGACGGCGTCGCGGCGCCGAGCGCCGGGCGGCGGCGCATCCTCAGCGCACAAAGTCCTCAATCGGACCAGCACACTGCAGATGGCCACCGCGCTTCGCACCGGGCCCGCGAGGACCTACTTTGGCCGCAAGGCGCCGCGAGCAGGGGGCGCCGGCGCGCAGCTGCGCCGCCTGCCGCGTCCGTCGGCCGGCGCGCCTGCCACTGGCCGCCCCCACCAGCCGGCTGTAGCGCGTGCGCCCACGCACCGCGCTGCCAGCACGCCGGGCGGCCCCCCCTCACCGGCCGGGGACGGTCCCACCCAGCCACCGCCGCGTATCGCCTCACACCCAGATCCCCTTTCACGTTCGTGGGCATGGTGGGTATCCCTGAAACAACCGGTTAATAGCTCGACCGATCGTCGCCAACACTGATTCACCTCTAGCGAGAACAACCGCACCACAACGGGTTACCAGTTGTTCATTTGCGTAACGTCACCAGCAAACGTACACGTCCATCGCCATTTGCAACGAGTATTGCATGCCTGTGTCAGGTGTCACAACACACTACGTCTGCCCACATAGACGCAACAACATGTGCACGCCTAGAGAACACGTGGAAGGTCGACCCCGTACGTATGCGGTGTCCATTGCGCGAACGACTGTCAGCCGGCCTCTGCAGCATGTCGCAGATGTGGAACACGGTGCAACATGCTATCACGGTGTGTGAGAAGAGACGACTACGTCCGAATACACGCTCCACTACATCAACAGACTGCTCATGCTGATCGCCATCCAGGGCGTCCGTTCCTCCCACACGTCTGTATGGCGTACCACACTGCAATCCAGCTCTTATAGGGAGACGACACGTAGCTGCGTGCACAATATTAGGACTGTATGGTCCGCCGTTGCTAGGCGCAGTCGTCATACGGCCACATGTGCCACGATGTATCATTCAGTACATACGGACCAATGTGCAGTACAGTTTGTGGGTTTTGCGTACATCGGCGGACAGGTGACAGGCCGTACCACAACGTAGGCTGAGTACGTCGGCATGCGAAGGGCGTTGAACATGCAAACTTCTCACCGACCTGCTTGCGAAGGCAGGGGGGAAGGGGGGGGGGGCATGTACGTCCTGCTGCTATCCACATTACAGTGTATAGCAGGAGCATGTGGAAAGTCAGCAACACCTGCAAGGTGTTTAACATGACGCGATACACAGGGGACCGGGCAGTGCGAGTAGCGAACTATATTGCGAGGGTTGCGGTTAGGCAACACTACACTAATTTAACGAGTTGCATAACAATTACAGAGCAGGTTCAGCGACAACGTGCGTCAGGTTAAGGCGCAATATAGTTTTGGTTACGGCGCACTTTAGGTTAGGTTAAGGCATATTATAGGTTAGGTTAAGGCATATTATAGGTTAGGTTAAGGCATATTATAGGTTAGGTTAAGGCATATTATAGGTTAGGTTAAGGCATATTATAGGTTAGGTTAAGGCATATTATAGGTTAGGTTAAGGCATATTATAGGTTAGGTTAAGGCATATTATAGGTTAGGTTAAGGCATATTATAGGTTAGGTTAAGGCATATTATAGGTTAGGTTAAGGCATATTATAGGTTACGTTACGGCACAACATGGGTTACGTTACGGCACAACATGGGTTACGTTACGGCACAACATGGGTTACGTTACGGCACAACATGGGTTACGTTACGGCACAACATGGGTTACGTTACGGCACAACATGGGTTACGTTACGGCACAACATGGGTTACGTTACGGCACAACATGGGTTACGTTACGGCACAACATGGGTTACGTTACGGCACAACATGGGTTACGTTACGGCACAACATGGGTTACGTTACGGCACAACATGGGTTACGTTAAGGCACAAATTAGGTTAGGTTAAGGCACAAACTAGGTTAGGTTAAGGCACAAACTAGGTTAGGTTAAGGCACAACGTAGGTTAGGTTAAGGCACAACGTAGGTTAGGTTAAGGCACAACGTAGGTTAGGTTAAGGCACAACGTAGGTTAGGTTAAGGCACAACGTAGGTTAGGTTAGGGCACAACATAGGTTAGGTTAAGGCACAAATTAGGTTAGGTTAAGGCACAAATTAGGTTAGGTTAAGGCACAAATTAGGTTAGGTTAAGGCACAAATTAGGTTAGGTTAAGGCACAAATTAGGTTAGGTTAAGGCACAAATTAGGTTAGGTTAAGGCACAAATTAGGTTAGGTTAAGGCACAAATTAGGTTAGGTTAAGGCACAAATTAGGTTAGGTTAAGGCACAAATTAGGTTAGGTTAAGGCACAAATTAGGTTAGGTTAAGGCACAACGTAGGTTAGGTTAAGGCACAACGTAGGTTAGGTTAAGGCACAACGTAGGTTAGGTTAAGGCACAACGTAGGTTAGGTTAAGGCACAACGTAGGTTAGGTTAAGGCACAACGTAGGTTAGGTTAAGGCACAACGTAGGTTAGGTTAAGGCACAACGTAGGTTAGGTTAAGGCACAACGTAGGTTAGGTTAAGGCACAACGTAGGTTAGGTTAAGGCACAACGTAGGTTAGGTTAAGGCACAACGTAGGTTAGGTTAAGGCACAACGTAGGTTAGGTTAAGGCACAACGTAGGTTAGGTTAAGGCACAACGTAGGTTAGGTTAAGGCACAACGTAGGTTAGGTTAAGGCACAACGTAGGTTAGGTTAAGGCACAAATTAGGTTAGGTTAAGGCACAAATTAGGTTAGGTTAAGGCACAAATTAGGTTAGGTTAAGGCACAAATTAGGTTAGGTTAAGGCACAAATTAGGTTAGGTTAAGGCACAAATTAGGTTAGGTTAAGGCACAAATTAGGTTAGGTTAAGGCACAAATTAGGTTAGGTTAAGGCACAAATTAGGTTAGGTTAAGGCACAACGTAGGTTAGGTTAAGGCACAACGTAGGTTAGGTTAAGGCACAACGTAGGTTAGGTTAAGGCACAACGTAGGTTAGGTTAAGGCACAACGTAGGTTAGGTTAAGGCACAACGTAGGTTAGGTTAAGGCACAACGTAGGTTAGGTTAAGGCACAACGTAGGTTAGGTTAAGGCACAACGTAGGTTAGGTTAAGGCACAACGTAGGTTAGGTTAAGGCACAACGTAGGTTAGGTTAAGGCACAACGTAGGTTAGGTTAAGGCACAACGTAGGTTAGGTTAAGGCACAACGTAGGTTAGGTTAAGGCACAACGTAGGTTAGGTTAAGGCACAACGTAGGTTAGGTTAAGGCACAACGTAGGTTAGGTTAAGGCACAACGTAGGTTAGGTTAAGCACAACGTAGGTTAGGTTAAGGCACAACGTAGGTTAGGTTAAGG
>NC_064641.1:415349726-415362226 GCF_023864345.2 Schistocerca serialis cubense | reverse complement strand
GACTTGGGCTCGGCGCGAGGCGTCGGGGTAGTGGACCCTCCCAAACACCACATGCCACGACAGGCGGCAGCCTGCGGGGTTCGGTGCTGGACTCTTCCCTGTTCGCTCGCCGCTACTGGGGGAATCCTTGTTAGTTTCTTTTCCTCCGCTTAGTAATATGCTTAAATTCAGCGGGTAGTCTCGCCTGCTCTGAGGTCGTTGTACGAGGTGTCGCACGCCACACCGCCAGCCGGCTGTGCACGCTACCGAGTAAGTACCGGTATGCGAACCGCCAGGCGACGGGCGCGCATCGCACGTTTAAGGAGACGCGGCCGGCCCCACAGGCGGCCACGACACTCCCAGGTCTGCGAAGCGGGGCAAACGCCGCGCGCTTCAGTATACGTAGCCGACCCTCAGCCAGACGTGGCCCGGGAACGGAATCCATGGACCGCAATGTGCGTTCGAAACGTCGATGTTCATGTGTCCTGCAGTTCACATGTCGACGCGCAATTTGCTGCGTTCTTCATCGACCCACGAGCCGAGTGATCCACCGTCCTGGGTGATCTTTTCATAGTTTCCACTATCTCTTTCAAGACAGTTGCATAGGCGGGACTGAGGCGTGTGGCGGCCCCTGTTCCAGCGTTCAGTGTCCAACGGCCTCACGGCCGATGGGCGTCGTACGGCTCCACACCGGAGCGGACAGGCACTCGGGCGAAAGTCATTCAAAACCGGCGCCAGGCGCCAGGTGCCGCAGGCCAGCCGCTCCAGCGCTTCAGCGCTCGTACCACACAACATTGCCGTTAGTTTTGAGACGAACGCGTGGTTCCGCACGCGGCGCACGGCTACTGCGAGCCGTACAGGTAGCGTGTTGCGCGACACGACACGCACATCGAAAGACATGCAGTCTAGTCGGTAATGATCCTTCCGCAGGTTCACCTACGGAAACCTTGTTACGACTTTTACTTCCTCTAAATGATCAAGTTTGGTCATCTTTCCGGTAGCATCGGCAACGACAGAGTCAATGCCGCGTACCAGTCCGAAGACCTCACTAAATCATTCAATCGGTAGTAGCGACGGGCGGTGTGTACAAAGGGCAGGGACGTAATCAACGCGAGCTTATGACTCGCGCTTACTGGGAATTCCTCGTTCATGGGGAACAATTGCAAGCCCCAATCCCTAGCACGAAGGAGGTTCAGCGGGTTACCCCGACCTTTCGGCCTAGGAAGACACGCTGATTCCTTCAGTGTAGCGCGCGTGCGGCCCAGAACATCTAAGGGCATCACAGACCTGTTATTGCTCAATCTCGTGCGGCTAGAAGCCGCCTGTCCCTCTAAGAAGAAAAGTAATCGCTGACAGCACGAAGGATGTCACGCGACTAGTTAGCAGGCTAGAGTCTCGTTCGTTATCGGAATTAACCAGACAAATCGCTCCACCAACTAAGAACGGCCATGCACCACCACCCACCGAATCAAGAAAGAGCTATCAATCTGTCAATCCTTCCGGTGTCCGGGCCTGGTGAGGTTTCCCGTGTTGAGTCAAATTAAGCCGCAGGCTCCACTCCTGGTGGTGCCCTTCCGTCAATTCCTTTAAGTTTCAGCTTTGCAACCATACTTCCCCCGGAACCCAAAAGCTTTGGTTTCCCGGAGGCTGCCCGCCGAGTCATCGGAGGAACTGCGGCGGATCGCTGGCTGGCATCGTTTATGGTTAGAACTAGGGCGGTATCTGATCGCCTTCGAACCTCTAACTTTCGTTCTTGATTAATGAAAACATACTTGGCAAATGCTTTCGCTTCTGTTCGTCTTGCGACGATCCAAGAATTTCACCTCTAACGTCGCAATACGAATGCCCCCGCCTGTCCCTATTAATCATTACCTCGGGTTCCGAAAACCAACAAAATAGAACCGAGGTCCTATTCCATTATTCCATGCACACAGTATTCAGGCGGGCTTGCCTGCTTTAAGCACTCTAATTTGTTCAAAGTAAACGTGCCGGCCCACCGAGACACTCAATAAAGAGCACCCTGGTAGGATTTCAACGGGGTCCGCCTCGGGACGCACGAGCACGCACGAGGCGGTCGCACGCCTTCGGCTCGCCCCACCGGCAGGACGTCCCACGATACATGCCAGTTAAACACCGACGGGCGGTGAACCAACAGCGTGGGACACAAATCCAACTACGAGCTTTTTAACCGCAACAACTTTAATATACGCTATTGGAGCTGGAATTACCGCGGCTGCTGGCACCAGACTTGCCCTCCAATAGATACTCGTTAAAGGATTTAAAGTGTACTCATTCCGATTACGGGGCCTCGGATGAGTCCCGTATCGTTATTTTTCGTCACTACCTCCCCGTGCCGGGAGTGGGTAATTTGCGCGCCTGCTGCCTTCCTTGGATGTGGTAGCCGTTTCTCAGGCTCCCTCTCCGGAATCGAACCCTGATTCCCCGTTACCCGTTACAACCATGGTAGGCGCAGAACCTACCATCGACAGTTGATAAGGCAGACATTTGAAAGATGCGTCGCCGGTACGAGGACCGTGCGATCAGCCCAAAGTTATTCAGAGTCACCAAGGCAAACGGACCGGACGAGCCGACCGATTGGTTTTGATCTAATAAAAGCGTCCCTTCCATCTCTGGTCGGGACTCTGTTTTTTTTTTTTTCTTTTTTTTTTTTAAAAAAAAAAAAAAAAAAATCTTTATTCATAACATCACATTACATTATTCATATATAACCCACTACCTAACTACATTAGCGGGTCTTACTAATGATACAATTATACAGTTAATGCAGCTTATTCTACACTACAGGTACTTCTATTAGTTTTACTCTAGTCTAACCGCTATGGGATTCTAAGCTACTTAATCTAAGTCTACATTCTACCTGCAGCGTTACAGGTGTGCCAGTGCTACTATAAACCTACTGGTGTTGGCCACAGCCCACTGAGCTAATCCCAGTGGGCGTGCCCCTGGCACTGGGCTGGCCTTAAGTTGGTGTCGCTGCAGTCTACTCTAGGTATTATTCTATCTTCTACATCTAAACTAATCTAATCTAAATACATGTCACAATTGGTGTGCGGTCAAATCCGGTGTTTTGTACCCCCCTCCCTCCTAGTCCAAGGTAAGGCGGATTCCAGCCGTATGACGGCTGGCCAGGTCCCCACTTGGCGGTACAGGAAGGGTGTACTAGTCTAATTCGGTGAAAAGTGTTGGTCCTTCACTGACGGTTGTCCCTAAGAAAGTTCTTAATTACTTTCTTTGATATCACATCAGTAAGGGTATTTAAGATGTTGAAAGTGTTTTCACTTCTTAGTATGTGGTACGTGTCCCTGTTTGGTAGTTGTTGTCGTAGATCCTGAGCCACATCATCGAAGAGGTGGCACTCATACACCACATGTTCTGGGGTACCTTGCACAGCACCACAGTCACACGCTGGTGTAGCCCGTTTCCCAAACCGACATAGGTATGTCGGGTATGGTCCATGTCCAGTAAGAAAGTGCAGCATTCCTCTTGTGGGTGTGAAAAATGTAAGTTTTAACCTTTCCTCGATATCTGGTAGCAGTTCATAAGTTCTGCGTCCCGTATCCTCACTACTCCATTGATTCTGCCAAAGTTCAATTCCCCTCTTTTTGATTGCATACCTGTCCCCCGCGTAGACCCCAAGTATTTCCCTAATTTTACCCCTGTTTTCCTTCTTCACCCAGTACCAGGCGGCTTGCTCCCTAATTTTTATATCTAATGGACAAATTCCCATTAATACTAATAGCGCTCCTCCTGGTGTCGTTCTGTAAGCCCCTGCTGAACGTAGTAGCATGTTTCGCTGCACTCTTCTTACGGCCATGGCAGGCATGACCCTCGTGAGTCTGTGTGCCCAGACTCCTGATCCGTATCCTACTATGGAGGTCAGAATACTATTGTGATATAGTTTTATTAAATTTGGTGGCAGGTGGAATCGTTTGTGACCTATTCCAATGAGGTTATTTAGTAAGACCAGTGACTTTTGGGATACGGTGTCAACATGTGATGCAAAATTCCACCTCTCATCGATGATTACTCCCAGGTATCGGGCCTCACGGCGCCGAAGAACTGGCATGCCGTTAATTCTTACTGTGGGATTTCTGACCAATTGGCCTTTGAGAAGCAAATATGTTGACTTGTTGGGCGCAATAGTCATTTTACTTCTTTGGCACCACGATGTAAGTACAGTTACGGCTCTCTCCACTTTCGGTTCTAGATCCTCACGGCTACGGCCGCCGACCAGCAAGAGGAGGTCGTCAGCGTATGCTATGACCTCTAGCACATCGTTACAGTTCTTTAGATCTTCAAGTAGGGGCTCCATGTTTATGTCCCAAAAGAGAGGTCCCAGGACAGAGCCCTGAGGACATCCTTTGGTCACAGTTTTCCTGACCGTGCCGCTAGGGGCCGATAGCCAGACCTCCCTGTCTACACAATAGCTCCTCAGACAGCCGTATAGTAGCCCTGGACAGTTCTTTTCCCGCAAGCGGGAAAAGAGTGAGGGCCACCACAGGTTGTCGAAGGCGCCACTGATGTCAACCATGATGCCGACGACATACTTGTGCGGGGCAGAGCCACAGACCTCGGCAGCCAGGGCGATTGCGTCAGACGCAGAGCACCCAGGCCGAAAACCGAATTGTCTGTCGCTCATCCCACACAGCATGCGGTGTGCTGTCAGTCTGTGTGCTAGTAGCCTCTCAAAAAGTTTGCCCAGTACGTCTAGCAGACAAATAGGTCTATAGGACTTAATTTCAGTAGGATCTTTGTCTGGACTCTTTTTAATTATTATTACATTTGCTTTTTTCCAAATTGCTGGGAATTTCCCGAGTTGTAGGCACTCGTTGTACAACTTTGTGAGAGGAGCTACGAGCTGGGGGGCAAGGAATTGCACCACTTCCGCAGTAATGCCGTCCGGGCCAGGAGCTTTGCCCTTTTTAAGGGCCTTTATTTGGGCAGCGACTTCCTCTTCAGAGAAGGGGTAAGTTCTTATGTTATTGTTGTAGTCCCTTTGGTCTTCTCTTCTTATTCCTTTCTGTTCATCTGTCTCATTTTCTTCCACGTCGTCAGGCAACAGGACCCGGAGGAGGGCCTCGGCAGTTTCCTGCCACGTGCCCGTCATCCGGTCCCCGTCCCTGACTGTGGAAAGCACCATAGGTGATCTTATTTTCTCTCTTACTAACTTGTATGGGACTCCCCAGGGGTCCGTAGCCAATTGGCTTTTCACATAACTTTCCCAACTTCTAAGCCTGACAGCCCTGAGCTCCTGTTGGAATTGATCCTTACTCTGTCTGTAGATCTGCAGCCATCTTTGTTTCTCTCTCCAGACGACACTCCGCTGGTAGTACCTCCTCGCCCTCCTTACAGCCTGGCGCATCTGTTCTAATTCAGCCGACCATGGTGTGGGGGTGGCCGCGACGGCTCTCCTCCTGGTTGGTACTGCGGCTCGCACCGCCCTGGTGATAGCCTGTACCAGCTCTTCGGCGTATTCGTCTACGTTTTCATCACCCTCCAGCAATGTCGGGATGTTGCACTCCTCCGCGAGACGGTCCCAGTTGGCTTTATTATAATTGAACTGTAGCTCCCACCCTATGTCCCTGTGGCACTCCCTTTCCCCAATATTGAAAGTAATCAAGTTATGGTCACTGGTGGTTGCTCTGTCCCACACTTTCCAGTTGTTGACTTTTGTGATGAGATTTGGTGTAACCAACGTCACATCTATATTTGTGCCATCTCCCCCACCGCCTGTATAGGTGGGGGGGTTCCCTTGTTGGTTTGCAACCACCAGTTGTAATGCCATTATTGTCTCTTCGGCCTTTAGCCCTCGATCATCTTGAGTGCCACTGAGCCAAAGGGGGGATTTTGCATTTATGTCTGCCGTCACTATCATCCTGCGTCCCCGCAGTGCCGTGGCAACCTGTGTGAGTATCTCCAAGAACTCATCTATTTCTCGCCCATATTGAAAGTATATGTTTGAGATGTAGACCACTCCTGTCGATGTTTGGAGTTCCACGACATTGCAGTGTTCGCTTGAGAACTGCGCGAGGACCGTGGTTCTGAATGATTTGTTGGTAATTATTATTGCGGCTTTTGGCTCTACTCCAGTGTATATTATTTGCCAATTGGCAGCCATGTATGGGATTCGTCCCGCTTGAGAGTACGGTTCCTGTAGACAGAGTACATCTAGACTCTTCTCTTCCACCACCCTCCGAAGTTCCTGTGAGACTAGTTTACTGTTGTGTGCGTTTATCTGACCCACGTTTATTTGGTTCACGTGGGAAGTAGGTATGGATATGTGATTCTGGCCAGTTTTTAGACCAGTCGTGAGCTACTCTACCATTGGTTATTACTGCTTGATAATATAATTCTTCAATATTGAAATTCTCGTTACGTCTTTCAAATACCTTTTTGACTAGATCTCGCAGGGCTCCGAAGTCGGTGGGGAGATTCATTGTCTTGAGCTGGATTCTATCCACAGCCTCCATTACTGGGAAGGTGACATCTCTGCCATATTCATGGCCGACACGTACCACATGTCTTAGTGCCGTGGTGAGGATTGCCGGCTCCTCCAATCTGGAGAGTTGCAGTGCATGCTCCAGGTTGGGGTATATTCGTTGGGGGTCTATTCCCATTCCTCTCTGGGTTGGTGAATCAAGGGATGAGTTTGTGCTAGTCACTTCATCAAACTGGACTTGTGCTGTATTTATTGATTCTTTGCTATGTGGAAGCGAACTCCCAAGCACAGGATGCCTTCGCGGCCGAGAAGGTTCTTGGTTCGACCTAGGTCCCCAGCAAGGAGGAGAGGGAGCTTCTTCTTCCCACGGATCTGTTTGTACACATACATCTTTCATTATTATAACCATAGATCGTGGTTGGATGACTTTTTGTAGAAATTGTTTAAATTTGCTTGCTCTCAGAGCGTCCCTCAACCTCTTGCTTGGGGATTTCCTTTTAGGCTTCCTGAGTTCTGTTATGGACTCAGCCATAATCAATTCGCGAAATTAACCTTTGTTCCAACATCCTGTACGTTGGGCAGTTCCTTCCAGTGGTGTTGCACGGTTTTCTTCCTCTTTTTGTACATGGGATACAGGTTGCGTTTTTATTACAATTTTTTCTTGTATGGTCTTCTGCCCCACACCTGGAGCAGGCCGGCTTCCTTTCGCAGTGCTTATGGACATGATCCAGATCGCCACAATTGTGGCACCGGGGGACTACTAAGTAGTCTCTGACATTAATTGCGTGAAACCCTATGTATACTTTGCCCATAGCGGTTAGTTTGCGCCACATCTTACCAGAAACCTCAGCAACGTGATGGACGACATCTCGTTCCCGAGGCCCGGTTTTAAAACGCAGCTTGAAATCATTTTTAAACGTTTCCCACTCACAGTCATTAAAATTCTGGTTATAAAGGGTTTCATAGATGTCACTTTCGGTCAATGCTACAGGTACATCATACAAGATAACTAATGGATTTCTCTTTTTGAGTGGTTCACACTTTACTGCCTTTTTTAGTTTATTGTTATTTAATATCTTGTCCCTATCTTCCTCTGTGGCAAGATCCACGATTACCACATTCTTGGTAGCTTTCACTTTGTTCACTTTAATTTTGTCTTTTGCCGGGTCAATGGTAGTTGTGAAAATTTCTTGTACTTTTTTGATGGTCTGTCCTGGTAATGGTCTTAGAAAGACTGCCGTGTCTGGTTTCTTCGAAACCTTGGCAATCGTTTCCTTGGTTGTTTGGGCCTTCGTGGCGGTTTGCGCCACCACTCCAGCCCATGTCTTAATCGGTTGTTGTCGAAGTCTGGTATTCTCTTTCTCCAATTCTTCAAGCCGCCCTTCTAGCTTAGCATGTGCTATGGCCCAGGCAGCGAGTTCATTCTTTATTGCCAGGACCGCAGCCTGACTAATCTTTCCGTTTTTGACACTGGAGTCAAGAATTTGACTGATGCGACAGTGTCTTTCATACACGTTCTCATCTTCATGTCCCACTTCCTCCTGTGAGGTAGGGACAGCAGACATACTCGCCCTCGATAGCGCACTCGAGTCACTCGTCTCTTGGTCAGCCATATTTGTTGACGAGTGAAAAAAGGTTGGGGGCCCGTCTCTTACCCCGGACCGGCTCCTCTGGCATGGGGGGGGACTGTAGCAGCTCGCCCACCGACCTCGCCCCTAGGTCAAGGGCACTCCTGAGCTGCAGGGTTCAGCGCGCCGTTGCCAGCGCACTGGTCCCCGTCGAAGGCCTCGTCGTCGACGATTTCACTCGACGCTCCTCGGCAAGTGCACCCCGCACTCCGGAGAGGCGGATGCACCCCTCGCCCTTCGCCGCCTACTAGCCCGAGTTTCCACCGGAAGGCCAAGGACCCACTCCTACTCAGGTGGTGGGTCGGTCCCCCAGTCGTTCGGCGGTCTGGGCCCATCTAACCTAGCCCAGGCGATGTCACCACCTCCTGGGATTGGCAGAACACGCCCCGGTTACCCAGGGGCGCGGCGAAGCACCCTTGCCGACTCGCGCCGCGATCCCACGCCGACAAACGAGGTCGCCGGCATGCAGAGCACCTGCTGGTCTGTGCCCTGCGAACAGAGAGGGACTGGTGTTCGGTCCCTTGACACAGCTCCCCCTGTGCCACGCACCCTTCGCTTTCGCATCGGGTTGGGTCGCAGCTCTCCCTTTTGTCGCAAGGCAGAAGCCAAGCTTAACATCTGGCACCACGGGAAGGCGGAAAGAGCCACTTGGGAAGGAGAGGCTATATGAGACGCTTCACTTCCCCTGTGAGGACGGCCGCGGCACACCCGACTGGAAAGCGATACGCCCCAGTGCGAGCTTCCGTGCCCTACGACGCGCCGGCAGCGGGCGGGCCCGCCCCGAAACGCGCCGTCAAACGACTGACCTCACGCCAGACTCGGGACTCTGTTTGCATGTATTAGCTCTAGAATTACCACAGTTATCCAAGTAACGTGGGTACGATCTAAGGAACCATAACTGATTTAATGAGCCATTCGCGGTTTCACCTTAATGCGGCTTGTACTGAGACATGCATGGCTTAATCTTTGAGACAAGCATATGACTACTGGCAGGATCAACCAGGGAGCTGCGTCAACTAGAGCTGAGCAGCCGGCCGCCCGGGAGTGTGTCCCGGGGGCCCGCGCGAACACGCAAGCGTCCGCTCAATTATTCTGCAAACAGGAGGAGGCTGAGCTCCCCTGCACAACACACCTCGAAACCCTCTCAGGTCCCGGCGGCGCGCAGCGCCGTCCTAAGTACTTGGTCGGGTTCGAGAGAGGCGCAATCGCCCGGAGTTAGGCGAGTAGACGCTTTAGGTGCGACCACCCGTGCTCCCAACTGAGCTTGCCGCTGCCGACAGAGGCCCGGGAGCGTGCTGTCGTGGCATTGCCGGCGGGAGACAACACGCGCCACCTACGGTGACCGGCAGCTCCAACGCCGGCGCCACAGAAGGACAAAAGCCCCACTTGGGTGCCGAAGCGAACTCTCCCAGCACAGCGCACGCGCCAACACGTCCGCACAGCTGCGATACAAACCACCTGCGAGAACCGCTGGGGCGACCGAGCAGCAGACGGCGTCGCGGCGCCGAGCGCCGGGCGGCGGCGCATCCTCAGCGCACAAAGTCCTCAATCGGACCAGCACACTGCAGATGGCCACCGCGCTTCGCACCGGGCCCGCGAGGACCTACTTTGGCCGCAAGGCGCCGCGAGCAGGGGGCGCCGGCGCGCAGCTGCGCCGCCTGCCGCGTCCGTCGGCCGGCGCGCCTGCCACTGGCCGCCCCCACCAGCCGGCTGTAGCGCGTGCGCCCACGCACCGCGCTGCCAGCACGCCGGGCGGCCCCCCCTCACCGGCCGGGGACGGTCCCACCCAGCCACCGCCGCGTATCGCCTCACACCCAGATCCCCTTTCACGTTCGTGGGCATGGTGGGTATCCCTGAAACAACCGGTTAATAGCTCGACCGATCGTCGCCAACACTGATTCACCTCTAGCGAGAACAACCGCACCACAACGGGTTACCAGTTGTTCATTTGCGTAACGTCACCAGCAAACGTACACGTCCATCGCCATTTGCAACGAGTATTGCATGCCTGTGTCAGGTGTCACAACACACTACGTCTGCCCACATAGACGCAACAACATGTGCACGCCTAGAGAACACGTGGAAGGTCGACCCCGTACGTATGCGGTGTCCATTGCGCGAACGACTGTCAGCCGGCCTCTGCAGCATGTCGCAGATGTGGAACACGGTGCAACATGCTATCACGGTGTGTGAGAAGAGACGACTACGTCCGAATACACGCTCCACTACATCAACAGACTGCTCATGCTGATCGCCATCCAGGGCGTCCGTTCCTCCCACACGTCTGTATGGCGTACCACACTGCAATCCAGCTCTTATAGGGAGACGACACGTAGCTGCGTGCACAATATTAGGACTGTATGGTCCGCCGTTGCTAGGCGCAGTCGTCATACGGCCACATGTGCCACGATGTATCATTCAGTACATACGGACCAATGTGCAGTACAGTTTGTGGGTTTTGCGTACATCGGCGGACAGGTGACAGGCCGTACCACAACGTAGGCTGAGTACGTCGGCATGCGAAGGGCGTTGAACATGCAAACTTCTCACCGACCAGCTTGCGAAGGCAGGGGGGAAGGGGGGGGGCATGTACGTCCTGCTGCTATCCACATTACAGTGTATAGCAGGAGCATGTGGAAAGTCAGCAACACCTGCAAGGTGTTTAACATGACGCGATACACAGGGGACCGGGCAGTGCGAGTAGCGAACTATATTGCGAGGGTTGCGGTTAGGCAACACTACACTAATTTAACGAGTTGCATAACAATTACAGAGCAGGTTCAGCGACAACGTGCGTCAGGTTAAGGCGCAATATAGTTTTGGTTACGGCGCACTTTAGGTTAGGTTAAGGCATATTATAGGTTAGGTTAAGGCATATTATAGGTTAGGTTAAGGCATATTATAGGTTAGGTTAAGGCATATTATAGGTTAGGTTAAGGCATATTATAGGTTAGGTTAAGGCATATTATAGGTTAGGTTAAGGCATATTATAGGTTAGGTTAAGGCATATTATAGGTTAGGTTAAGGCATATTATAGGTTAGGTTAAGGCATATTATAGGTTACGTTACGGCACAACATGGGTTACGTTACGGCACAACATGGGTTACGTTACGGCACAACATGGGTTACGTTACGGCACAACATGGGTTACGTTACGGCACAACATGGGTTACGTTACGGCACAACATGGGTTACGTTACGGCACAACATGGGTTACGTTACGGCACAACATGGGTTACGTTACGGCACAACATGGGTTACGTTACGGCACAACATGGGTTACGTTACGGCACAACATGGGTTACGTTACGGCACAACATGGGTTACGTTACGGCACAACATGGGTTACGTTACGGCACAACATGGGTTACGTTACGGCACAACATGGGTTACGTTACGGCACAACATGGGTTACGTTACGGCACAACATGGGTTACGTTACGGCACAACATGGGTTACGTTAAGGCACAAATTAGGTTAGGTTAAGGCACAAACTAGGTTAGGTTAAGGCACAAACTAGGTTAGGTTAAGGCACAACGTAGGTTAGGTTAAGGCACAACGTAGGTTAGGTTAAGGCACAACGTAGGTTAGGTTAAGGCACAACGTAGGTTAGGTTAAGGCACAACGTAGGTTAGGTTAAGGCACAACGTAGGTTAGGTTAAGGCACAAATTAGGTTAGGTTAAGGCACAAATTAGGTTAGGTTAAGGCACAAATTAGGTTAGGTTAAGGCACAAATTAGGTTAGGTTAAGGCACAAATTAGGTTAGGTTAAGGCACAAATTAGGTTAGGTTAAGGCACAAATTAGGTTAGGTTAAGGCACAAATTAGGTTAGGTTAAGGCACAAATTAGGTTAGGTTAAGGCACAACGTAGGTTAGGTTAAGGCACAACGTAGGTTAGGTTAAGGCACAACGTAGGTTAGGTTAAGGCACAACGTAGGTTAGGTTAAGGCACAACGTAGGTTAGGTTAAGGCACAACGTAGGTTAGGTTAAGGCACAACGTAGGTTAGGTTAAGGCACAACGTAGGTTAGGTTAAGGCACAACGTAGGTTAGGTTAAGGCACAACGTAGGTTAGGTTAAGGCACAACGTAGGTTAGGTTAAGGCACAACGTAGGTTAGGTTAAGGCACAACGTAGGTTAGGTTAAGGCACAACGTAGGTTAGGTTAAGGCACAACGTAGGTTAGGTTAAGGCACAAATTAGGTTAGGTTAAGGCACAAATTAGGTTAGGTTAAGGCACAAATTAGGTTAGGTTAAGGCACAAATTAGGTTAGGTTAAGGCACAAATTAGGTTAGGTTAAGGCACAAATTAGGTTAGGTTAAGGCACAAATTAGGTTAGGTTAAGGCACAAATTAGGTTAGGTTAAGGCACAACGTAGGTTAGGTTAAGGCACAACGTAGGTTAGGTTAAGGCACAACGTAGGTTAGGTTAA
>NC_064641.1:415342226-415344726 GCF_023864345.2 Schistocerca serialis cubense | reverse complement strand
AGAAACATTGAAGCCCCTCTGCGCGAGTCCACGGGCGACATAGCGCACGATCGCGTCATGCCGCTTAACCCGGGACCCGTGCGTCCTGAAGCAAGCCTGTAACACGTGGTTGGCGGTCTCTACGGCCTGGCAGCCCGCGCGGCATCTGGTGTCCGCCTCCCGCCCGCGACTGCGCCGTGCCTTCGTGGGGAAGGCGTTGATGCGGGCGCGGAGAGCGTCGATGAAGTTACGCCCAGATAGCAGGCGACTGGTGTCAGCGACCCACTGGTGTTGCCCCTTGACGGCGGCGGAAGATGACAGCGCCGCACCGTCAAAGGCAACGTGCAGGCGCGCGGCCCACATCTCTCCAACCTGCGTCGACGATTTGAGGAGGTGGCCCTCCCACATAAGATGCCGCTCCAGCACCTCAATCTCACGCTGCACCTCGTCCCGGCCTGCACCGTCGGGGGCTGGTCCAATCCTCTTCAGCGCCAGGAGACGGGACCGGCGGAGTGTTGGCCCCATCCATCGGCATGATGGGATGCCGAGGCCTCCCTGGGCTACAGGAGAATGGAAGTAGCCCAGGGGAGTGTCCGCCGGAAGGCGGAACCATCTCCTGACGGCGGCCCGGATGGTCACGTCTGCCGCTTTCAACGCACCCACTCGGGTGCGGCTGAGGGCCATAGTCATAGTTACTCCCGCCGTTTACCCGCGCTTGCTTGAATTTCTTCACGTTGACATTCAGAGCACTGGGCAGAAATCACATTGCGTCAACACCCGCTAGGGCCATCGCAATGCTTTGTTTTAATTAGACAGTCGGATTCCCCCAGTCCGTGCCAGTTCTGAGTTGATCGTTGAATGGCGGCCGAAGAGAATCCGCGCACCCGCGCGCCCCCGGAGGAGCACGCTAAGGCGGACGCGGCCTCGCAGCAAGGAAGATCCGTGGGAGGCCAAGGCACGGGACCGAGCTCGGATCCTGCACGCAGGTTGAAGCACCGGGGCGCGAACGCCGCGCAGGCGCGCGCATCCTGCACCGCCGGCCAGCACGAGGCCGACCAACGGCGAGAGCAGACCACGCCCGCGCTAAACGCCCGCACTTACCGGCACCCCTACGGCACTCACCTCGCCCAGGCCCGGCACGTTAGCGCTGACCCACTTCCCGACCAAGCCCGACACGCCCCGATCCTCAGAGCCAATCCTTATCCCGAAGTTACGGATCCAATTTGCCGACTTCCCTTACCTACATTATTCTATCGACTAGAGGCTCTTCACCTTGGAGACCTGCTGCGGATATGGGTACGAACCGGCGCGACACCTCCACGTGGCCCTCTCCCGGATTTTCAAGGTCCGAGGGGAAGATCGGGACACCGCCGCAACTGCGGTGCTCTTCGCGTTCCAAACCCTATCTCCCTGCTAGAGGATTCCAGGGAACTCGAACGCTCATGCAGAAAAGAAAACTCTTCCCCGATCTCCCGACGGCGTCTCCGGGTCCTTTTGGGTTACCCCGACGAGCATCTCTAAAAGAGGGGCCCGACTTGTATCGGTTCCGCTGCCGGGTTCCGGAATAGGAACCGGATTCCCTTTCGCCCAACGGGGGCCAGCACAAAGTGCATCATGCTATGACGGCCCCCATCAACATCGGATTTCTCCTAGGGCTTAGGATCGACTGACTCGTGTGCAACGGCTGTTCACACGAAACCCTTCTCCGCGTCAGCCCTCCAGGGCCTCGCTGGAGTATTTGCTACTACCACCAAGATCTGCACCGACGGCGGCTCCAGGCAGGCTCACGCCCAGACCCTTCTGCGCCCACCGCCGCGACCCTCCTACTCGTCAGGGCTTCGCGGCCGGCCGCAAGGACCGGCCATGACTGCCAGACTGACGGCCGAGTATAGGCACGACGCTTCAGCGCCATCCATTTTCAGGGCTAGTTGCTTCGGCAGGTGAGTTGTTACACACTCCTTAGCGGATTCCGACTTCCATGGCCACCGTCCTGCTGTCTTAAGCAACCAACGCCTTTCATGGTTTCCCATGAGCGTCGATTCGGGCGCCTTAACTCGGCGTTTGGTTCATCCCACAGCGCCAGTTCTGCTTACCAAAAGTGGCCCACTTGGCACTCCGATCCGAGTCGTTTGCTCGCGGCTTCAGCATATCAAGCAAGCCGGAGATCTCACCCATTTAAAGTTTGAGAATAGGTTGAGGTCGTTTCGGCCCCAAGGCCTCTAATCATTCGCTTTACCGGATGAGACTCGTACGAGCACCAGCTATCCTGAGGGAAACTTCGGAGGGAACCAGCTACTAGATGGTTCGATTAGTCTTTCGCCCCTATACCCAGCTCCGACGATCGATTTGCACGTCAGAATCGCTACGGACCTCCATCAGGGTTTCCCCTGACTTCGTCCTGGCCAGGCATAGTTCACCATCTTTCGGGTCCCAACGTGTACGCTCTAGGTGCGCCTCACCTCGCAATGAGGACGAGACGCCCCGGGAGTGCGGAGGCCGCCGCCCCGTGAAGGGCGGGGAA
>NC_064641.1:415334726-415339726 GCF_023864345.2 Schistocerca serialis cubense | reverse complement strand
ATCGCTGGCTGGCATCGTTTATGGTTAGAACTAGGGCGGTATCTGATCGCCTTCGAACCTCTAACTTTCGTTCTTGATTAATGAAAACATACTTGGCAAATGCTTTCGCTTCTGTTCGTCTTGCGACGATCCAAGAATTTCACCTCTAACGTCGCAATACGAATGCCCCCGCCTGTCCCTATTAATCATTACCTCGGGTTCCGAAAACCAACAAAATAGAACCGAGGTCCTATTCCATTATTCCATGCACACAGTATTCAGGCGGGCTTGCCTGCTTTAAGCACTCTAATTTGTTCAAAGTAAACGTGCCGGCCCACCGAGACACTCAATAAAGAGCACCCTGGTAGGATTTCAACGGGGTCCGCCTCGGGACGCACGAGCACGCACGAGGCGGTCGCACGCCTTCGGCTCGCCCCACCGGCAGGACGTCCCACGATACATGCCAGTTAAACACCGACGGGCGGTGAACCAACAGCGTGGGACACAAATCCAACTACGAGCTTTTTAACCGCAACAACTTTAATATACGCTATTGGAGCTGGAATTACCGCGGCTGCTGGCACCAGACTTGCCCTCCAATAGATACTCGTTAAAGGATTTAAAGTGTACTCATTCCGATTACGGGGCCTCGGATGAGTCCCGTATCGTTATTTTTCGTCACTACCTCCCCGTGCCGGGAGTGGGTAATTTGCGCGCCTGCTGCCTTCCTTGGATGTGGTAGCCGTTTCTCAGGCTCCCTCTCCGGAATCGAACCCTGATTCCCCGTTACCCGTTACAACCATGGTAGGCGCAGAACCTACCATCGACAGTTGATAAGGCAGACATTTGAAAGATGCGTCGCCGGTACGAGGACCGTGCGATCAGCCCAAAGTTATTCAGAGTCACCAAGGCAAACGGACCGGACGAGCCGACCGATTGGTTTTGATCTAATAAAAGCGTCCCTTCCATCTCTGGTCGGGACTCTGTTTGCATGTATTAGCTCTAGAATTACCACAGTTATCCAAGTAACGTGGGTACGATCTAAGGAACCATAACTGATTTAATGAGCCATTCGCGGTTTCACCTTAATGCGGCTTGTACTGAGACATGCATGGCTTAATCTTTGAGACAAGCATATGACTACTGGCAGGATCAACCAGGGAGCTGCGTCAACTAGAGCTGAGCAGCCGGCCGCCCGGGAGTGTGTCCCGGGGGCCCGCGCGAACACGCAAGCGTCCGCTCAATTATTCTGCAAACAGGAGGAGGCTGAGCTCCCCTGCACAACACACCTCGAAACCCTCTCAGGTCCCGGCGGCGCGCAGCGCCGTCCTAAGTACTTGGTCGGGTTCGAGAGAGGCGCAATCGCCCGGAGTTAGGCGAGTAGACGCTTTAGGTGCGACCACCCGTGCTCCCAACTGAGCTTGCCGCTGCCGACAGAGGCCCGGGAGCGTGCTGTCGTGGCATTGCCGGCGGGAGACAACACGCGCCACCTACGGTGACCGGCAGCTCCAACGCCGGCGCCACAGAAGGACAAAAGCCCCACTTGGGTGCCGAAGCGAACTCTCCCAGCACAGCGCACGCGCCAACACGTCCGCACAGCTGCGATACAAACCACCTGCGAGAACCGCTGGGGCGACCGAGCAGCAGACGGCGTCGCGGCGCCGAGCGCCGGGCGGCGGCGCATCCTCAGCGCACAAAGTCCTCAATCGGACCAGCACACTGCAGATGGCCACCGCGCTTCGCACCGGGCCCGCGAGGACCTACTTTGGCCGCAAGGCGCCGCGAGCAGGGGGCGCCGGCGCGCAGCTGCGCCGCCTGCCGCGTCCGTCGGCCGGCGCGCCTGCCACTGGCCGCCCCCACCAGCCGGCTGTAGCGCGTGCGCCCACGCACCGCGCTGCCAGCACGCCGGGCGGCCCCCCCTCACCGGCCGGGGACGGTCCCACCCAGCCACCGCCGCGTATCGCCTCACACCCAGATCCCCTTTCACGTTCGTGGGCATGGTGGGTATCCCTGAAACAACCGGTTAATAGCTCGACCGATCGTCGCCAACACTGATTCACCTCTAGCGAGAACAACCGCACCACAACGGGTTACCAGTTGTTCATTTGCGTAACGTCACCAGCAAACGTACACGTCCATCGCCATTTGCAACGAGTATTGCATGCCTGTGTCAGGTGTCACAACACACTACGTCTGCCCACATAGACGCAACAACATGTGCACGCCTAGAGAACACGTGGAAGGTCGACCCCGTACGTATGCGGTGTCCATTGCGCGAACGACTGTCAGCCGGCCTCTGCAGCATGTCGCAGATGTGGAACACGGTGCAACATGCTATCACGGTGTGTGAGAAGAGACGACTACGTCCGAATACACGCTCCACTACATCAACAGACTGCTCATGCTGATCGCCATCCAGGGCGTCCGTTCCTCCCACACGTCTGTATGGCGTACCACACTGCAATCCAGCTCTTATAGGGAGACGACACGTAGCTGCGTGCACAATATTTGGACTGTATGGTCCGCCGTTGCTAGGCGCAGTCGTCATACGGCCACATGTGCCACGATGTATCATTCAGTACATACGGACCAATGTGCAGTACAGTTTGTGGGTTTTGCGTACATCGGCGGACAGGTGACAGGCCGTACCACAACGTAGGCTGAGTACGTCGGCATGCGAAGGGCGTTGAACATGCAAACTTCTCACCGACCAGCTTGCGAAGGCAGGGGGGAAGGGGGGGGGGCATGTACGTCCTGCTGCTATCCACATTACAGTGTATAGCAGGAGCATGTGGAAAGTCAGCAACACCTGCAAGGTGTTTAACATGACGCGATACACAGGGGACCGGGCAGTGCGAGTAGCGAACTATATTGCGAGGGTTGCGGTTAGGCAACACTACACTAATTTAACGAGTTGCATAACAATTACAGAGCAGGTTCAGCGACAACGTGCGTCAGGTTAAGGCGCAATATAGTTTTGGTTACGGCGCACTTTAGGTTAGGTTAAGGCATATTATAGGTTAGGTTAAGGCATATTATGGGTTAGGTTAAGGCATATTATAGGTTAGGTTAAGGCATATTATAGGTTAGGTTAAGGCATATTATAGGTTAGGTTAAGGCATATTATAGGTTAGGTTAAGGCATATTATAGGTTAGGTTAAGGCATATTATAGGTTAGGTTAAGGCATATTATAGGTTAGGTTAAGGCATATTATAGGTTACGTTACGGCACAACATGGGTTACGTTACGGCACAACATGGGTTACGTTACGGCACAACATGGGTTACGTTACGGCACAACATGGGTTACGTTACGGCACAACATGGGTTACGTTACGGCACAACATGGGTTACGTTACGGCACAACATGGGTTACGTTACGGCACAACATGGGTTACGTTACGGCACAACATGGGTTACGTTACGGCACAACATGGGTTACGTTACGGCACAACATGGGTTACGTTACGGCACAACATGGGTTACGTTACGGCACAACATGGGTTACGTTAAGGCACAAATTAGGTTAGGTTAAGGCACAAACTAGGTTAGGTTAAGGCACAAACTAGGTTAGGTTAAGGCACAACGTAGGTTAGGTTAAGGCACAACGTAGGTTAGGTTAAGGCACAACGTAGGTTAGGTTAAGGCACAACGTAGGTTAGGTTAAGGCACAACGTAGGTTAGGTTAAGGCACAACGTAGGTTAGGTTAAGGCACAAATTAGGTTAGGTTAAGGCACAAATTAGGTTAGGTTAAGGCACAAATTAGGTTAGGTTAAGGCACAAATTAGGTTAGGTTAAGGCACAAATTAGGTTAGGTTAAGGCACAAATTAGGTTAGGTTAAGGCACAAATTAGGTTAGGTTAAGGCACAAATTAGGTTAGGTTAAGGCACAAATTAGGTTAGGTTAAGGCACAACGTAGGTTAGGTTAAGGCACAACGTAGGTTAGGTTAAGGCACAACGTAGGTTAGGTTAAGGCACAACGTAGGTTAGGTTAAGGCACAACGTAGGTTAGGTTAAGGCACAACGTAGGTTAGGTTAAGGCACAACGTAGGTTAGGTTAAGGCACAACGTAGGTTAGGTTAAGGCACAACGTAGGTTAGGTTAAGGCACAACATAGGTTAGGTTAAGGCACAACGTAGGTTAGGTTAAGGCACAACGTAGGTTAGGTTAAGGCACAACGTAGGTTAGGTTAAGGCACAACGTAGGTTAGGTTAAGGCACAACGTAGGTTAGGTTAAGGCACAACGTAGGTTAGGTTAAGGCACAAATTAGGTTAGGTTAAGGCACAAATTAGGTTAGGTTAAGGCACAAATTAGGTTAGGTTAAGGCACAAATTAGGTTAGGTTAAGGCACAAATTAGGTTAGGTTAAGGCACAAATTAGGTTAGGTTAAGGCACAAATTAGGTTAGGTTAAGGCACAAATTAGGTTAGGTTAAGGCACAAATTAGGTTAGGTTAAGGCACAACGTAGGTTAGGTTAAGGCACAACATAGGTTAGATTAAGGCACAACGTAGGTTAGGTTAAGGCACAACGTAGGTTAGGTTAAGGCACAACGTAGGTTAGGTTAAGGCACAACGTAGGTTAGGTTAAGGCACAACGTAGGTTAGGTTAAGGCACAACGTAGGTTAGGTTAAGGCACAACGTAGGTTAGGTTAAGGCACAACGTAGGTTAGGTTAAGGCACAACGTAGGTTAGGTTAAGGCACAACGTAGGTTAGGTTAAGGCACAACGTAGGTTAGGTTAAGGCACAACGTAGGTTAGGTTAAGGCACAACGTAGGTTAGGTTAAGGCACAACGTAGGTTAGGTTAAGGCACAACGTAGGTTAGGTTAAGGCACAACGTAGGTTAGGTTAAGGCACAACGTAGGTTAGGTTAAGGCACAACGTAGGTTAGGTTAAGCACAACGTAGGTTAGGTTAAGGCACAACGTAGGTTAGGTTAAGGCACAACGTAGGTTAGGTTAAGGCACAACGTAGGTTAGGTTAAGGCACAACGTAGGTTAGGTTAAGGCACAACGTAGG
>NC_064641.1:415324726-415329726 GCF_023864345.2 Schistocerca serialis cubense | reverse complement strand
TGCACCGTCGGGGGCTGGTCCAATCCTCTTCAGCGCCAGGAGACGGGACCGGCGGAGTGTTGGCCCCATCCATCGGCATGATGGGATGCCGAGGCCTCCCTGGGCTACAGGAGCATGGAAGTAGCCCAGGGGAGTGTCCGCCGGAAGGCGGAACCATCTCCTGACGGCGGCCCGGATGGTCACGTCTGCCGCTTTCAACGCACCCACTCGGGTGCGGCTGAGGGCCAGCCCGTGGTACAGGCCTGGGAGAAGTACGTTGGTGAGGGCGTAGAGGCGCTGTTGCGGCTTAAGCGGAGCTCGGGAGATGACGTCCAGCTGCTCCACCAGGTGGCGTCGTGGGTTGAACACGCAGCGACCCGCGGTGGAGAATTGCAGTCCCAGATACCGGAAGGTTTCACCCACACGTAGGGCGGGCATGGTGGCGTTGCCCGCTTTGAAGGTAACGTCGGCGTCGACCTTCACCTTCTTGTCACGCCCAGACGCGACTAAAGCGAGGGTGAAACACTTCCGGGCGTTGATCTGCAGCCCCAGATGGCCGAGGGCTGCGACGGCTGCGTCGATGAGGGACTGCAATCCCCTCGCGGTCGATGCAAAAAGCAGGACGTCATCTGCGAAGGCCGCAGCGTTGACTCTGCGGCCGAGGATCCGAGCTCCGATGTGGGAGGGAAGTTGACTCAAAACATAGTCCACCGCAAAATTGAAAAGGAGGGGGGAGAGGGGGTCACCCTGACGCACACCCCTTGCCGGCTGCAGGGGCACGCCCACGTCGGCGCCGCCCGCTATCACTGTCGTGCTACCCTCGTAACACCTTTCGACGTACTCAATAAAGCAATCCGGCAGGCCATGAGCCCTCAGCACGGGGCGGAGGGCAGCATGGTCCACCGAATCGAACGCTTTAGAGACGTCGATCGATGCCACAAAAACAGAGCGACAGGAGCGGACTGCGTCGGTGAGAGCAGTGTCCAAGATGAAGGTGTTTTCCAACATCCCATCCCGGGGGATGAATGCCCGCTGACGTTCGTCCACAGCACATGCACGCATCAGGCGTGACGCGAGAACCTTGTGAAAGGTCCGCGCCAACACCGAGCAGACCGTAATGGGGCGAAAGTCAGCGGGGGATGTTGGTGCAGCCGTTTTGGGGAGAAGTGACGTCCGGGCGCGAAGCAGACGCTCGGGGAGGGCGCGGGCCAGGAGGAAGAGGTTCAAGAGTTTCACCAGGACTTCATGCGGCAGGCGCCGCAGCTCCGCTGGAGTCAGGCCGTCCGGCCCGGCCGCCGATCCCCTGGGCGGCAAGGCAGCAGCGACCTCCTCACGTGTGACCGGCCCCCATAGGCACTCAGGAGCGACAGGCTCCGAGTGCGGGAGAAGGCGGTCACGGATGAAGCCAGCGGTGGAGATCGGCCTCTTCGTGAAGAGGTCCGCCCAGAAGTCCAGCAGACCGGGGATGTCGGGTGGCGGCTGCAGCAGGGTGCCGCCCAGCAAGCCGCGCACGCAACGTGCACGCGACCTGCGGAAGGCGTCCTGTGTCCGCGCGAACTCCCAGCGGCGCAGCTTGCGCTTCTGCAGCGGCGGGGCGGCAGGCGGCCGCTTGGATGATTGACGCGGCCGCTGTGCCCTGGTGATCGACCTCTCCCCCCTGGACCCGACCGACGCAAGGGCATCCGGGAGCATGCCCAGGATGACATCGGGCGGCGTGCCCCGCCCCAGACCAATGACTCGATCCAGAGCAGAGAAACGCTGGGCGGAAGCAGGTAGCCCCGCCAGATGCTCCCAGATGGCGGCGTCAGTCGGCCCCTCCGGCGGCGGCCCGGTGGTGTCGGCCGCGAAGTCCTCGGCTGCGTCGACGGGCGGCGCAGCGGCTTCGCCCGCGTCAGGCAGCGAGCTCGCTGCTCCCCGGCGGGACGCCGGCTCTTCCCCCCGACCGATCTCAAGCGCCTCCATGAATTGGCGGACAAGCTGCTTGTGGGCAGCTTGCCGCCGTCGGCACTTGATTGCCTCAAGCGTTCGGTCGGGGAACATCATAATAAGCTCTTGATTAACGAAGAAGAACCGGGCGTCCCTCTCAAGGAACAGTTCGGCCTCTGCCCTGGCGAGCGACAGGACTTCTTCCTCCGTCCACCTCGCGCGATGCCTCTCCGTCACGATCTCAGCGTTGGCGGCCGCAAGGTGTTGGCGGCGGCGATGGACCCCGAGACCGTTCTTCGTGGTAAAAGTGCGGTGGCACTCACTGCAAGCAAAGGGAGCTACACAAACTATCGCATTTTCGTTACGGCCGGTTGGCCGGATAGGTGCTGGGGTAGCTGGGGTGGCACCTTCAGCGGAAGGGCCACCATCTCTTGTATCTTGTAGGCTGCCCCCAACTATAAAGGGATAATGCGAGGGGGGGCTGGTAACCCCCCCAAGCCCCTGGTGCGGTCTTCCACTCTGCGAAAATCAGCGGGCCCACGAGAAGGGGAGAAGACCGCAGGAGAGGAGAGGCTAAGAGGGCTAAGCCCATGTATTGCGCATCACTCTCCCTGTAACTATAACCCAAGGAAGGCACCTCGCAGCAGCAGCACGACTACATCAAGACCGCACTTCGAAAAGCCAAGTCCGGATGCAGCCACACCGCCGCCACTTGGCCACCTTAAGAGAGTCATAGTTACTCCCGCCGTTTACCCGCGCTTGCTTGAATTTCTTCACGTTGACATTCAGAGCACTGGGCAGAAATCACATTGCGTCAACACCCGCTAGGGCCATCGCAATGCTTTGTTTTAATTAGACAGTCGGATTCCCCCAGTCCGTGCCAGTTCTGAGTTGATCGTTGAATGGCGGCCGAAGAGAATCCGCGCACCCGCGCGCCCCCGGAGGAGCACGCTAAGGCGGACGCGGCCTCGCAGCAAGGAAGATCCGTGGGAGGCCAAGGCACGGGACCGAGCTCGGATCCTGCACGCAGGTTGAAGCACCGGGGCGCGAACGCCGCGCAGGCGCGCGCATCCTGCACCGCCGGCCAGCACGAGGCCGACCAACGGCGAGAGCAGACCACGCCCGCGCTAAACGCCCGCACTTACCGGCACCCCTACGGCACTCACCTCGCCCAGGCCCGGCACGTTAGCGCTGACCCACTTCCCGACCAAGCCCGACACGCCCCGATCCTCAGAGCCAATCCTTATCCCGATGTTACGGATCCAATTTGCCGACTTCCCTTACCTACATTATTCTATCGACTAGAGGCTCTTCACCTTGGAGACCTGCTGCGGATATGGGTACGAACCGGCGCGACACCTCCACGTGGCCCTCTCCCGGATTTTCAAGGTCCGAGGGGAAGATCGGGACACCGCCGCAACTGCGGTGCTCTGCGCGTTCCAAACCCTATCTCCCTGCTAGAGGATTCCAGGGAACTCGAACGCTCATGCAGAAAAGAAAACTCTTCCCCGATCTCCCGACGGCGTCTCCGGGTCCTTTTGGGTTACCCCGACGAGCATCTCTAAAAGAGGGGCCCGACTTGTATCGGTTCCGCTGCCGGGTTCCGGAATAGGAACCGGATTCCCTTTCGCCCAACGGGGGCCAGCACAAAGTGCATCATGCTATGACGGCCCCCATCAACATCGGATTTCTCCTAGGGCTTAGGATCGACTGACTCGTGTGCAACGGCTGTTCACACGAAACCCTTCTCCGCGTCAGCCCTCCAGGGCCTCGCTGGAGTATTTGCTACTACCACCAAGATCTGCACCGACGGCGGCTCCAGGCAGGCTCACGCCCAGACCCTTCTGCGCCCACCGCCGCGACCCTCCTACTCGTCAGGGCTTCGCGGCCGGCCGCAAGGACCGGCCATGACTGCCAGACTGACGGCCGAGTATAGGCACGACGCTTCAGCGCCATCCATTTTCAGGGCTAGTTGCTTCGGCAGGTGAGTTGTTACACACTCCTTAGCGGATTCCGACTTCCATGGCCACCGTCCTGCTGTCTTAAGCAACCAACGCCTTTCATGGTTTCCCATGAGCGTCGATTCGGGCGCCTTAACTCGGCGTTTGGTTCATCCCACAGCGCCAGTTCTGCTTACCAAAAGTGGCCCACTTGGCACTCCGATCCGAGTCGTTTGCTCGCGGCTTCAGCATATCAAGCAAGCCGGAGATCTCACCCATTTAAAGTTTGAGAATAGGTTGAGGTCGTTTCGGCCCCAAGGCCTCTAATCATTCGCTTTACCGGATGAGACTCGTACGAGCACCAGCTATCCTGAGGGAAACTTCGGAGGGAACCAGCTACTAGATGGTTCGATTAGTCTTTCGCCCCTATACCCAGCTCCGACGATCGATTTGCACGTCAGAATCGCTACGGACCTCCATCAGGGTTTCCCCTGACTTCGTCCTGGCCAGGCATAGTTCACCATCTTTCGGGCCCCAACGTGTACGCTCTAGGTGCGCCTCACCTCGCAATGAGGACGAGACGCCCCGGGAGTGCGGAGGCCGCCGCCCCGTGAAGGGCGGGGAAGCCCCATCCTCCCTCGGCCCGCGCAAGGCGAGACCTTCACTTTCATTACGCCTTTAGGTTTCGTACAGCCCAATGACTCGCGCACATGTTAGACTCCTTGGTCCGTGTTTCAAGACGGGTCGTGAAATTGTCCAAAGCTGAAGCGCCGCTGACGGGAGCGATTATTCCGCCCGAGAGCATCCCGAGCCAACAGCGGCGCGGGTCCGGGGCCGGGCCAGGTAGGTCCGTCATCCGGGAAGAACCGCGCGCGCTTGCCGGGAGCCCGAGCGCCCAAAGGGGCGAATCGACTCCTCCAGATATACCGCCGGGCAGCCAGCCAGGACACCGGGGCTCTGCCCAACAGACGCGAACCGAGGCCCGCGGAAGGACAGGCTGCGCACCCGGGCCGTAGGCCGGCACCCAGCGGGTCGCGACGTCCTACTAGGGGAGAAGTGCGGCCCACCGCACACCGGAACGGCCCCGCCCCGCGGCGAGTGGAAAGGCAACCGGACACGACCCCGCCGCGGATTGCTCCGCGCGGGCGGCCGGCC
>NC_064641.1:415317226-415322226 GCF_023864345.2 Schistocerca serialis cubense | reverse complement strand
TATTGGAGCTGGAATTACCGCGGCTGCTGGCACCAGACTTGCCCTCCAATAGATACTCGTTAAAGGATTTAAAGTGTACTCATTCCGATTACGGGGCCTCGGATGAGTCCCGTATCGTTATTTTTCGTCACTACCTCCCCGTGCCGGGAGTGGGTAATTTGCGCGCCTGCTGCCTTCCTTGGATGTGGTAGCCGTTTCTCAGGCTCCCTCTCCGGAATTGAACCCTGATTCCCCGTTACCCGTTACAACCATGGTAGGCGCAGAACCTACCATCGACAGTTGATAAGGCAGACATTTGAAAGATGCGTCGCCGGTACGAGGACCGTGCGATCAGCCCAAAGTTATTCAGAGTCACCAAGGCAAACGGACCGGACGAGCCGACCGATTGGTTTTGATCTAATAAAAGCGTCCCTTCCATCTCTGGTCGGGACTCTGTTTGCATGTATTAGCTCTAGAATTACCACAGTTATCCAAGTAACGTGGGTACGATCTAAGGAACCATAACTGATTTAATGAGCCATTCGCGGTTTCACCTTAATGCGGCTTGTACTGAGACATGCATGGCTTAATCTTTGAGACAAGCATATGACTACTGGCAGGATCAACCAGGGAGCTGCGTCAACTAGAGCTGAGCAGCCGGCCGCCCGGGAGTGTGTCCCGGGGGCCCGCGCGAACACGCAAGCGTCCGCTCAATTATTCTGCAAACAGGAGGAGGCTGAGCTCCCCTGCACAACACACCTCGAAACCCTCTCAGGTCCCGGCGGCGCGCAGCGCCGTCCTAAGTACTTGGTCGGGTTCGAGAGAGGCGCAATCGCCCGGAGTTAGGCGAGTAGACGCTTTAGGTGCGACCACCCGTGCTCCCAACTGAGCTTGCCGCTGCCGACAGAGGCCCGGGAGCGTGCTGTCGTGGCATTGCCGGCGGGAGACAACACGCGCCACCTATGGTGACCGGCAGCTCCAACGCCGGCGCCACAGAAGGACAAAAGCCCCACTTGGGTGCCGAAGCGAACTCTCCCAGCACAGCGCACGCGCCAACACGTCCGCACAGCTGCGATACAAACCACCTGCGAGAACCGCTGGGGCGACCGAGCAGCAGACGGCGTCGCGGCGCCGAGCGCCGGGCGGCGGCGCATCCTCAGCGCACAAAGTCCTCAATCGGACCAGCACACTGCAGATGGCCACCGCGCTTCGCACCGGGCCCGCGAGGACCTACTTTGGCCGCAAGGCGCCGCGAGCACGGGGCGCCAGCGCGCAGCTGCGCCGCCTGCCGCGTCCGTCGGCCGGCGCGCCTGCCACTGGCCGCCCCCACCAGCCGGCTGTAGCGCGTGCGCCCACGCACCGCGCTGCCAGCACGCCGGGCGGCCCCGCCTCACCGGCCGGGGACGGTCCCACCCAGCCACCGCCGCGTATCGCCTCACACCCAGATCCCCTTTCACGTTCGTGGGCATGGTGGGTATCCCTGAAACAACCGGTTAATAGCTCGACCGATCGTCGCCAACACTGATTCACCTCTAGCGAGAACAACCGCACCACAACGGGTTACCAGTTGTTCATTTGCGTAACGTCACCAGCAAACGTACACGTCCATCGCCATTTGCAACGAGTATTGCATCCCTGTGTCAGGTGTCACAACACACTACGTCTGCCCACATAGACGCAACAACATGTGCACGCCTAGAGAACACGTGGAAGGTCGACCCCGTACGTATGCGGTGTCCATTGCGCGAACGACTGTCAGCCGGCCTCTGCAGCATGTCGCAGATGTGGAACACGGTGCAACATGCTATCACGGTGTGTGAGAAGAGACGACTACGTCCGAATACACGCTCCACTACATCAACAGACTGCTCATGCTGATCGCCATCCAGGGCGTCCGTTCCTCCCACACGTCTGTATGGCGTACCACACTGCAATCCAGCTCTTATAGGGAGACGACACGTAGCTGCGTGCACAATATTTGGACTGTATGGTCCGCCGTTGCTAGGCGCAGTCGTCATACGGCCACATGTGCCACGATGTATCATTCAGTACATACGGACCAATGTGCAGTACAGTTTGTGGGTTTTGCGTACATCGGCGGACAGGTGACAGGCCGTACCACAACGTAGGCTGAGTACGTCGGCATGCGAAGGGCGTTGAACATGCAAACTTCTCACCGACCAGCTTGCGAAGGCAGGGGGGAAGGGGGGGGGGCATGTACGTCCTGCTGCTATCCACATTACAGTGTATAGCAGGAGCATGTGGAAAGTCAGCAACACCTGCAAGGTGTTTAACATGACGCGATACACAGGGGACCGGGCAGTGCGAGTAGCGAACTATATTGCGAGGGTTGCGGTTAGGCAACACTACACTAATTTAACGAGTTGCATAACAATTACAGAGCAGGTTCAGCGACAACGTGCGTCAGGTTAAGGCGCAATATAGTTTTGGTTACGGCGCACTTTAGGTTAGGTTAAGGCATATTATAGGTTAGGTTAAGGCATATTATAGGTTAGGTTAAGGCATATTATAGGTTAGGTTAAGGCATATTATAGGTTAGGTTAAGGCATATTATAGGTTAGGTTAAGGCATATTATAGGTTAGGTTAAGGCATATTATAGGTTAGGTTAAGGCATATTATAGGTTAGGTTAAGGCATATTATAGGTTAGGTTAAGGCATATTATAGGTTAGGTTAAGGCATATCATAGGTTAGGTTAAGGGATATTATAGGTTAGGTTAAGGCATATTATAGGTTACGTTACGGCACAACATGGGTTACGTTACGGCACAACATGGGTTACGTTACGGCACAACATGGGTTACGTTACGGCACAACATGGGTTACGTTACGGCACAACATGGGTTACGTTACGGCACAACATGGGTTACGTTACGGCACAACATGGGTTACGTTACGGCACAACATGGGTTACGTTACGGCACAACATGGGTTACGTTACGGCACAACATGGGTTACGTTACGGCACAACATGGGTTACGTTACGGCACAACATGGGTTACGTTAAGGCACAAATTAGGTTAGGTTAAGGCACAAACTAGGTTAGGTTAAGGCACAAACTAGGTTAGGTTAAGGCACAACGTAGGTTAGGTTAAGGCACAACGTAGGTTAGGTTAAGGCACAACGTAGGTTAGGTTAAGGCACAACGTAGGTTAGGTTAAGGCACAACGTAGGTTAGGTTAAGGCACAACGTAGGTTAGGTTAAGGCACAAATTAGGTTAGGTTAAGGCACAAATTAGGTTAGGTTAAGGCACAAATTAGGTTAGGTTAAGCCACAAATTAGGTTAGGTTAAGGCACAAATTAGGTTAGGTTAAGGCACAAATTAGGTTAGGTTAAGGCACAAATTAGGTTAGGTTAAGGCACAAATTAGGTTAGGTTAAGGCACAAATTAGGTTAGGTTAAGGCACAAATTAGGTTAGGTTAAGGCACAACGTAGGTTAGGTTAAGGCACAACGTAGGTTAGGTTAAGGCACAACGTAGGTTAGGTTAAGGCACAACGTAGGTTAGGTTAAGGCACAACGTAGGTTAGGTTAAGGCACAACGTAGGTTAGGTTAAGGCACAACGTAGGTTAGGTTAAGGCACAACGTAGGTTAGGTTAAGGCACAACGTAGGTTAGGTTAAGGCACAACGTAGGTTAGGTTAAGGCACAACGTAGGTTAGGTTAAGGCACAACGTAGGTTAGGTTAAGGCACAACGTAGGTTAGGTTAAGGCACAACGTAGGTTAGGTTAAGGCACAACGTAGGTTAGGTTAAGGCACAACGTAGGTTAGGTTAAGGCACAACGTAGGTTAGGTTAAGGCACAACGTAGGTTAGGTTAAGGCACAAATTAGGTTAGGTTAAGGCACAAATTAGGTTAGGTTAAGGCACAAATTAGGTTAGGTTAAGGCACAAATTAGGTTAGGTTAAGGCACAAATTAGGTTAGGTTAAGGCACAAATTAGGTTAGGTTAAGGCACAAATTAGGTTAGGTTAAGGCACAAATTAGGTTAGGTTAAGGCACAACGTAGGTTAGGTTAAGGCACAACGTAGGTTAGGTTAAGGCACAACGTAGGTTAGGTTAAGGCACAACGTAGGTTAGGTTAAGGCACAACGTAGGTTAGGTTAAGGCACAACGTAGGTTAGGTTAAGGCACAACGTAGGTTAGGTTAAGGCACAACGTAGGTTAGGTTAAGGCACAACGTAGGTTAGGTTAAGGCACAACGTAGGTTAGGTTAAGGCACAACGTAGGTTAGGTTAAGGCACAACGTAGGTTAGGTTAAGGCACAACGTAGGTTAGGTTAAGGCACAACGTAGGTTAGGTTAAGGCACAACGTAGGTTAGGTTAAGGCACAACGTAGGTTAGGTTAAGGCACAACGTAGGTTAGGTTAAGGCACAACGTAGGTTAGGTTAAGGCACAACGTAGGTTAGGTTAAGGCACAACGTAGGTTAGGTTAAGGCACAACGTAGGTTAGGTTAAGGCACAACGTAGGTTAGGTTAAGGCACAACGTAGGTTAGGTTAAGGCACAACGTAGGTTAGGTTAAGGCACAACGTAGGTTAGGTTAAGGCACAACGTAGGTTAGGTTAAGGCACAACGTAGGTTAGGTTAAGGCACAACGTAGGTTAGGTTAAGCACAACGTAGGTTAGGTTAAGGTACAATATAGGTTAGGTTAAGGTACAATATAGGTTAGGTTAAGGTACGATATAGGTTAGGTTAAGGTACGATATAGGTTAGGTTAAGGTACAATATAGGTTAGGTTAAGGTACGATATAGGTTAGGTTAAGGTACAATATGGCGTAGGTTCAGATACACATTGTTGTAGGGAAAGGTGTATTGGGGGGGGGGCGGCGGCAGGTTCGTTGATAGTGATTATCGTAATTGGATGCCTGCGGTATTATCTGATTTGTCACGTCAGGATGCACTTTTGGCTCATGACAGGCGGCGCTCCAATTCCATGGTTGTGGCAGATCTGTGTCTTTCATTCCTGCCATTGAATGTGTGCTGTGACAGGAGGCAGT